>NW_023590228.1:0-35957 GCF_901709675.1 Syngnathus acus
TAAAAATGCTCATAAAACATAAACCAAACGTTGCAGGTGGTCATTTCTTTATGTGCAGTGATAAACTCGGCACTCTGAAGCACCCAAGAGCGCTTTTTACTTTGCCAACCTAACCAGAGTGACGGGAGAGGCACCATCCAGAAAACGTGCTCAGCTCGTCGAGAAAATGCGATTTAAGCAATAAAACTAAAAATGCTTATAAAACATAAACCAAACGTTGCAGGTGGTCATTTCTGCATGCGCAGTGATAAACTGGGCACTCTGAAGCCCCCAAGAGCGCTTTTTACTATGCCAACCTAACCAGAGTGACGGGAGAGGCACCATCCAGAAAACGTGCTCAGCTCGTCGAGAAAATGCGATTTAAGCAATAAAACAAAAAATGCTTATAAAACATAAACCAAACGTTGCAGGTGGTCATTTCTGCATGCGCAGTGATAAACCCGGCACTCTGAAGCACCCAAGAGCGCTTTTTACTAGAAATAGTGCTCAGCTCGTCGAGAAAATGCGCTCTAAGCAATACAATTAAAAATGCTCATAAAACATAAACCAAACGTTGCAGGTGGTCATTTCTTTATGTGCAGTGATAAACTCGGCACTCTGAAGCACCCAAGAGCGCTTTTTACTTTGCCAACCTAACCAGAGTGACGGGAGAGGCACCATCCAGAAAACGTGCTCAGCTCGTCGAGAAAATGCGATTTAAGCAATAAAACTAAAAATGCTTATAAAACATAAACCAAACGTTGCAGGTGGTCATTTCTGCATGCGCAGTGATAAACTGGGCACTCTGAAGCCCCCAAGAGCGCTTTTTACTATGCCAACCTAACCAGAGTGACGGGAGAGGCACCATCCAGAAAACGTGCTCAGCTCGTCGAGAAAATGCGATTTAAGCAATAAAACAAAAAATGCTTATAAAACATAAACCAAACGTTGCAGGTGGTCATTTCTGCATGCGCAGTGATAAACCCGGCACTCTGAAGCACCCAAGAGCGCTTTTTACTAGAAATAGTGCTCAGCTCGTCGAGAAAATGCGCTCTAAGCAATACAATTAA
This sequence comes from Syngnathus acus, assembly GCF_901709675.1. Taxonomy (NCBI): domain Eukaryota; kingdom Metazoa; phylum Chordata; class Actinopteri; order Syngnathiformes; family Syngnathidae; genus Syngnathus; species Syngnathus acus. The sequence continues at coordinate 1,050 of NW_023590228.1, forward strand.
AAATGCTCATAAAACATAAACCAAACGTTGCAGGTGGTCATTTCTTTATGTGCAGTGATAAACTCGGCACTCTGAAGCACCCAAGAGCGCTTTTTACTTTGCCAACCTAACCAGAGTGACGGGAGAGGCACCATCCAGAAAACGTGCTCAGCTCGTCGAGAAAATGCGATTTAAGCAATAAAACTAAAAATGCTTATAAAACATAAACCAAACGTTGCAGGTGGTCATTTCTGCATGCGCAGTGATAAACTGGGCACTCTGAAGCCCCCAAGAGCGCTTTTTACTATGCCAACCTAACCAGAGTGACGGGAGAGGCACCATCCAGAAAACGTGCTCAGCTCGTCGAGAAAATGCGATTTAAGCAATAAAACAAAAAATGCTTATAAAACATAAACCAAACGTTGCAGGTGGTCATTTCTGCATGCGCAGTGATAAACCCGGCACTCTGAAGCACCCAAGAGCGCTTTTTACTAGAAATAGTGCTCAGCTCGTCGAGAAAATGCGCTCTAAGCAATACAATTAAAAATGCTCATAAAACATAAACCAAACGTTGCAGGTGGTCATTTCTTTATGTGCAGTGATAAACTCGGCACTCTGAAGCACCCAAGAGCGCTTTTTACTTTGCCAACCTAACCAGAGTGACGGGAGAGGCACCATCCAGAAAACGTGCTCAGCTCGTCGAGAAAATGCGATTTAAGCAATAAAACTAAAAATGCTTATAAAACATAAACCAAACGTTGCAGGTGGTCATTTCTGCATGCGCAGTGATAAACTGGGCACTCTGAAGCCCCCAAGAGCGCTTTTTACTATGCCAACCTAACCAGAGTGACGGGAGAGGCACCATCCAGAAAACGTGCTCAGCTCGTCGAGAAAATGCGATTTAAGCAATAAAACAAAAAATGCTTATAAAACATAAACCAAACGTTGCAGGTGGTCATTTCTGCATGCGCAGTGATAAACCCGGCACTCTGAAGCACCCAAGAGCGCTTTTTACTAGAAATAGTGCTCAGCTCGTCGAGAAAATGCGCTCTAAGCAATACAATTAAAAATGCTCATAAAACATAAACCAAACGTTGCAGGTGGTCATTTCTTTATGTGCAGTGATAAACTCGGCACTCTGAAGCACCCAAGAGCGCTTTTTACTTTGCCAACCTAACCAGAGTGACGGGAGAGGCACCATCCAGAAAACGTGCTCAGCTCGTCGAGAAAATGCGATTTAAGCAATAAAACTAAAAATGCTTATAAAACATAAACCAAACGTTGCAGGTGGTCATTTCTGCATGCGCAGTGATAAACTGGGCACTCTGAAGCCCCCAAGAGCGCTTTTTACTATGCCAACCTAACCAGAGTGACGGGAGAGGCACCATCCAGAAAACGTGCTCAGCTCGTCGAGAAAATGCGATTTAAGCAATAAAACAAAAAATGCTTATAAAACATAAACCAAACGTTGCAGGTGGTCATTTCTGCATGCGCAGTGATAAACCCGGCACTCTGAAGCACCCAAGAGCGCTTTTTACTAGAAATAGTGCTCAGCTCGTCGAGAAAATGCGCTCTAAGCAATACAATTAAAAATGCTCATAAAACATAAACCAAACGTTGCAGGTGGTCATTTCTTTATGTGCAGTGATAAACTCGGCACTCTGAAGCACCCAAGAGCGCTTTTTACTTTGCCAACCTAACCAGAGTGACGGGAGAGGCACCATCCAGAAAACGTGCTCAGCTCGTCGAGAAAATGCGATTTAAGCAATAAAACTAAAAATGCTTATAAAACATAAACCAAACGTTGCAGGTGGTCATTTCTGCATGCGCAGTGATAAACTGGGCACTCTGAAGCCCCCAAGAGCGCTTTTTACTATGCCAACCTAACCAGAGTGACGGGAGAGGCACCATCCAGAAAACGTGCTCAGCTCGTCGAGAAAATGCGATTTAAGCAATAAAACAAAAAATGCTTATAAAACATAAACCAAACGTTGCAGGTGGTCATTTCTGCATGCGCAGTGATAAACTCCGCACTCTGAAGGACCCAAGAGCGCTTTTTACTATGTCAACTTAACCACAGTGACGTGAGGCGACCGGGCGCGGACGCTAACTCACGCCCGGCAAGAGCGCTCGGAAGGCGAATAGGCTTTCACGGAAGCCCCGCCAGCAGGTCCGCGGGCCATTTAGGGTCCCATAAGTGACCGTGCGCGGTCTCTAACTCACGCCCGGCAGGAGTGCTCGGAGGGCGGATAGGCTTTCACGGAGGTCCCGCCAGCCGGTCCGCGGGCTATTTAGGGTCCCATAACTGACCGGGCGCGGTCACAAACTCAGGCCCGGCAGGAGTGCTCGGAGGGCGGATAGGCATTCACGGAAGTCCCGCCAGCCGGTCCGCGGGCTATTTAGGGTCCCATAACTGACCGGGCGCGGTCTCAAACTCAGGCCCGGCAGGAGTGCTCGGAGGGCGGATAGGCATTCACGGAGGTCCCGCCAGCCGGTCCGCGGGCTATTTAGGGTCCCATAACTGACCGGGCGCGGTCTCTAACCCACGCCCGGCAGGAGTGCTCGGAGGGCGGATAGGCATTCACGGAGGTCCCGCCAGCCGGTCCGCGGGCCATTCAGGGTCCCATACATGACCGGGCGCGGTCTCTAACCCACGCCCGGCGGGAGTGCTCGGAGGGCGGATAGGCATCCACGGACGTCCCGCCAGCCGGTCCGCGGGCCATTCAGGGTCCCATACATGACCGGGCGCGGTCTCGAACTCAGGCCCGGCAGGAGTGCTCGGAGGGCGGATAGGCATTCACGGAGGTACCGCCAGCAGGTCCGCGGGCCATTTAGGGTCCCATAAGTGACCGGGCGCGGTCTCGAACTCACGCCCGGCAGGAGTGCTCGGAGGGCGGATAGGCTTTCACGGTGGTACCGCCAGCCGGTCCGCGGGCCATTTAGGGTCCCATAAGTGACCGGGCGCGGTCTCTAACCCACGCCCGGCAGGAGTGCTCGGAGGGCGGACAGGCTTTCACGGAGCTCCCGCCAGCCGGTCCGCGGGCCATTTAGGGTCCCATAAGTGACCGGGCGCGGTCTCGAACTCACGCCCGGCAGGAGTGCTCGGAGGGCGGATAGGCTTTCACGGTGGTACCGCCAGCCGGTCCGCGGGCCATTTAGGGTCCCATAAGTGACCGGGCGCGGTCTCTAACTCAGGCCCGGCAGGAGTGCTCGGACGGCGGATAGGCATTCACGGAGGTACCGCCAGCCGGTCCGCGGGCCAATTAGGGTCCCATAAGTGAACGGGCGCGGTCTCTAACCCACGCCCGGCAGGAGTGCTCGGAGGGCGGACAGGCTTTCACGGAGCTCCCGCCAGCCGGTCCGCGGGCCAAATAGGGTCCCATAAGGGACCGGGGGCGGACGCTAAACCACGCACTCAACTCGGCACTCTGAAGCACCCAAGAGCGCTTTTTACTAGAAAACGTGCTCAGCTCGTCGAGAAAATGCGATTCAAGCAATAAAACTAAAAATGCTTATAAAACATAAACCAAACGTTGCAGGTGGTCGAGAAATGCACTCTAAGCAATACAATTAAAAATGCTTATAAAACATAAACCAAACGTTGCAGGTGGTCATTTCTTCATGCGCAGTGATAAACTCGGCACTCTGAAGCACCCAAGAGCGCTTTTTACTTTGCCAACCTAACCAGAGTGACGGGAGAGGCACCATCCAGAAAACGTGCTCAGCTCGTCGAGAAAATGCGATTTAAGCAATAAAACTAAAAATGCTTATAAAACATAAACCAAACGTTGCAGGTGGTCATTTCTGCATGCGCAGTGATAAACTGGGCACTCTGAAGCCCCCAAGAGCACTTTTTACTATGCCAACCTAACCAGAGTGACGGGAGAGGCACCATCCAGAAAACGTGCTCAGCTCGTCGAGAAAATGCGATTTAAGCAATAAAACAAAAAATGCTTATAAAACATAAACCAAACGTTGCAGGTGGTCATTTCTGCATGCGCAGTGATAAACCCGGCACTCTGAAGCACCCAAGAGCGCTTTTTACTAGAAATAGTGCTCAGCTCGTCGAGAAAATGCGCTCTAAGCAATACAATTAAAAATGCTCATAAAACATAAACCAAACGTTGCAGGTGGTCATTTCTTTATGTGCAGTGATAAACTCGGCACTCTGAAGCACCCAAGAGCGCTTTTTACTTTGCCAACCTAACCAGAGTGACGGGAGAGGCACCATCCAGAAAACGTGCTCAGCTCGTCGAGAAAATGCGATTTAAGCAATAAAACTAAAAATGCTTATAAAACATAAACCAAACGTTGCAGGTGGTCATTTCTGCATGCGCAGTGATAAACTGGGCACTCTGAAGCCCCCAAGAGCGCTTTTTACTATGCCAACCTAACCAGAGTGACGGGAGAGGCACCATCCAGAAAACGTGCTCAGCTCGTCGAGAAAATGCGATTTAAGCAATAAAACAAAAAATGCTTATAAAACATAAACCAAACGTTGCAGGTGGTCATTTCTGCATGCGCAGTGATAAACCCGGCACTCTGAAGCACCCAAGAGCGCTTTTTACTAGAAATAGTGCTCAGCTCGTCGAGAAAATGCGCTCTAAGCAATACAATTAAAAATGCTCATAAAACATAAACCAAACGTTGCAGGTGGTCATTTCTTTATGTGCAGTGATAAACTCGGCACTCTGAAGCACCCAAGAGCGCTTTTTACTTTGCCAACCTAACCAGAGTGACGGGAGAGGCACCATCCAGAAAACGTGCTCAGCTCGTCGAGAAAATGCGATTTAAGCAATAAAACTAAAAATGCTTATAAAACATAAACCAAACGTTGCAGGTGGTCATTTCTGCATGCGCAGTGATAAACTGGGCACTCTGAAGCCCCCAAGAGCGCTTTTTACTATGCCAACCTAACCAGAGTGACGGGAGAGGCACCATCCAGAAAACGTGCTCAGCTCGTCGAGAAAATGCGATTTAAGCAATAAAACAAAAAATGCTTATAAAACATAAACCAAACGTTGCAGGTGGTCATTTCTGCATGCGCAGTGATAAACCCGGCACTCTGAAGCACCCAAGAGCGCTTTTTACTAGAAATAGTGCTCAGCTCGTCGAGAAAATGCGCTCTAAGCAATACAATTAAAAATGCTCATAAAACATAAACCAAACGTTGCAGGTGGTCATTTCTTTATGTGCAGTGATAAACTCGGCACTCTGAAGCACCCAAGAGCGCTTTTTACTTTGCCAACCTAACCAGAGTGACGGGAGAGGCACCATCCAGAAAACGTGCTCAGCTCGTCGAGAAAATGCGATTTAAGCAATAAAACTAAAAATGCTTATAAAACATAAACCAAACGTTGCAGGTGGTCATTTCTGCATGCGCAGTGATAAACTGGGCACTCTGAAGCCCCCAAGAGCGCTTTTTACTATGCCAACCTAACCAGAGTGACGGGAGAGGCACCATCCAGAAAACGTGCTCAGCTCGTCGAGAAAATGCGATTTAAGCAATAAAACAAAAAATGCTTATAAAACATAAACCAAACGTTGCAGGTGGTCATTTCTGCATGCGCAGTGATAAACCCGGCACTCTGAAGCACCCAAGAGCGCTTTTTACTAGAAATAGTGCTCAGCTCGTCGAGAAAATGCGCTCTAAGCAATACAATTAAAAATGCTCATAAAACATAAACCAAACGTTGCAGGTGGTCATTTCTTTATGTGCAGTGATAAACTCGGCACTCTGAAGCACCCAAGAGCGCTTTTTACTTTGCCAACCTAACCAGAGTGACGGGAGAGGCACCATCCAGAAAACGTGCTCAGCTCGTCGAGAAAATGCGATTTAAGCAATAAAACTAAAAATGCTTATAAAACATAAACCAAACGTTGCAGGTGGTCATTTCTGCATGCGCAGTGATAAACTGGGCACTCTGAAGCCCCCAAGAGCGCTTTTTACTATGCCAACTAAAGGGAAATGTGCTTTCGGCAGTTTGCAAACATATTTTGTTAAGACAGCGCTAGACTTATAATCATATCAATCATATCAGTAGTAGTGTACTCGTGTGGTGATTAATAAGTGGAAAGGAATGTGCAGGCTACAATGAATTTGTTCTCTACAAAGTATTGTGGAACAGGATGACCAGACAGGGAGGATATCTCAAGGCCGGTGAAGAACAACTCGTCTTTGTGGTCCAGACACCTGTGCTGAGCAGGGGAAAAACCCAAACCAGGAGGAGACGACCATCGACCATCGACCATCGACCAATCACCACACAATATTTTGCATGCTTGAATATTCATATTGTGTTTCTTTAAAACTGGGCAACCCGGAAGAATGTGTTGTCTTTGATGGTCACGAAGGCACACGAGTTTTTGTGTTAGGGACCCGAGACCCAGGCCTGTATTAGTTTGCTTTGTCAGGATTAAACAATTGGTAAATTCGGCCTAATTGATCTACTGGTCTTCTCTTTGACAGAACGAACTCGCAGAATTGTTAGGTGCGACAGTGTGTAGATTTGGACGTAACAACTCTTGTGTTAAGTGTTGATCATAATTTGGAGTCAGATCAATAGCTAAAATCCGTAACCTAACAATTTCTTGGTGACCCCGAACGTGATGTCAAGAGAAGGGTAATTGACAAACTCGTGGTCTGTATCCAGGTCATCGGACAGTTAGTCTGGGACAGCTGTCTCCCGGTCGGCGTACCGTTTGGGAATAAGGAATAAGCGCACAACGTTGAGCTGGTACGACGTCTCCTCAACCCTGAGCTCATCACTGATGAGGTAAGCAGAATACCTGTTACTATATGTCGAAATTCTGCAAATTGAAAGAGGAAATTTAAGAGGAGACTGTCGTTCAGATCAAATAAGGTGTGCAAGAAGTTAAGTAAGTTTGGAACTTACGTGTGTAACGTGTACGGTAAAGTCAGGGACTTACGCGTACTAAGAATAGGTCAGGGACCTAGTGCTTCGTCGTGGAACTTATGTGTGTAACGTGTACGGTAAAGTCAGGGACTTACGCGTACTAAGAATAGGTCAGGGACCTAGTGAACTTACGTGTGTAACGTGTACGGTAAAGTCAGGGACTTACGCGTACTAAGAATAGGTCAGGACCTAGTGCTTCGTCGTGGCGGACAAGGGTGCGGTGACGATCGTATTCAAATAGCTGGGGTGTTTTTTGAGATCCCCGAGGAGAAGTGAGGCCTCCTCAAAAAGTATCCGGTGATAACAGTTCCTCCTGTGAGAGATAAGACCGCTAAAATGTCCAAAATGAGCAACCAAATTGGGGGGAGTGTGTGTGGTGAGAGGAATGAATGGAGTGAGAGTGTGTGTGGTGAGAGGAATGAATGGAATGAGGTTGAAGGATTGTATGCTGATGTGGAAGCGCAAATTGTGAGTGGATTTGACCGAAAAGAAGTTGCAAAGGAGCGCATGAAACACAGAAAAGTCTTCGTGAAATTGGAAGCTGACAAATTGTTTCAGGGCTTCCCAACAGCTTGGGACATGGAACGCCTGGCAAGGCAATTGCAGAAAAAAGAGTGTGTGGTGTTGAAAGGAAAGCTTGACCTAGAGGTTGAGAAAAAAGGCGCCGACTGGCGCAAGCGCAGGTTGCTAGAGAAGCACATTAGGGAAAAAGAGGAAGAGCGGCGCTCTCTGCACAATTTGGCGACAGCTGCAACAGCTTTGTTCGCTACTCAAAAGAAAATTCCCGTAGAACATGCAGAGAGTGAGAGAAGAGCAGAGAAGGTAGAGAAAGTGGTGAAAATAGACGAGGAAAGGAATGAATACAAGGGCATTTATCCATCTTTGCATGATGTGACACACCCGAGTGCCCCCACACTCGGAGTGACCAATGTTGGACCGCCGCCGTACGGCGCCCCCGGAGTGATGGCTCCGGTGGTGACGTTGGGTGGCCGGATGGTGTTGGATGTTGAGGGCGAAGGCGAAAGGGCAGATCAGAGCATTGTGCAGCTGATTGAACAAGCAGTAAATAAAGAGAGGCGCCGGGCCCGGGAGGGGGATATAGCCCACGTGGTCACATCCACCCCCGGCCCGAGCCCCCACTCCTCCAACGTGACGAAAGGAGAAAGTTGGCAGAGACTTAGTGCTGAAAATGAGGAGCTAAAGAAAAAAGTTGATCAAGCTGAGGAGCAGCGTAGACTGGAAATGCAGATGTTGAAATGGGCAACAGAAAAAGTGAGACGAGAAGACGCAAAGGGCGAGCGGAGACAGAAAGAGCTTCCACAGTGTGATAGCAGCGAGGGGGAGGGGGAAGATAACGTTGTAATGCAACAGAGGAAAATGTTACAGTACGCGAATCAGGATAGTAGAAAGAGGTACAGGCAGGGAGAGAAAGAGATGCGGAAAGGATACAATTTGCGGAGTGGTCAGGGTCAGATGACGCAGACCGAGGGGCAGAAAAATGAATTAATGTGTCCGCTGGTGACCACACCAGGCGGCCAGCACTACGAGCCTATGGTGCTCCGTGATGTGACTGCGATGATGGAAAAAATGCCCCCACTTCACAGAGGAGGTAAAGTGTGGCTGAACAAATTTTTGGCTCTGATGAGTGGGCAGAGCTGTACACTCGGTGACATGCGTCAGACATTGGCAGGAGCATGCTCTCTAGTACAATTGCAGGCGATTGAGGAAGCAGCAGGCACAGCGAGACTGGGGAGGGAGGTGCCCTTGCCACAAGTAGCAGCGCCCCTGTTTGAAAACATTAAATTGACTTTCCCACAACCCACCGATCTGGCCCCCACTATGTTTCCTTATGATGTGAAAATGTCACCAGCACAGCATTATGTAACGTGTGGAAAGTTGGATTGAAACTACAGGTCGTCATCCGGCTCTCTCGCCCGAGGCAGAGGTGCTCTTCCGGACGGCGCTAGTGGATGGACTTCCGCCAGACGTGAAGCAGCAGCTGATGTCAGACCCTGACATTCTGGTTTGTGCCGAAGCACGATTTAAACGTCATCTTTTGTATCACTGCAGAACGTTCACTGAGTCACAAGCTAAAGTTGAGAACGAGACAGACGCATTATCAAAACAGTTGCTGAAATTACAATTGGCAAAGATGCATGGTGAAGCTAAACAGTCAAAATCACAGAAAAAGGAAATGCAAATGTCACAGGCTCCTCAGGTGGTTGGGCGCGGGAGGGGCCAGTTCCGGGGTGGATACAGAGGCCGGGGAGGGAGTGCACCCGCTTACCCGGGCAGGATGACATACCAACCCGACCCATCCAACGCATGCTTCATCTGCGGCGAAACCGATCATTGGGCAAGAGGATGCCCACAAAGTCGACCGCGCGGAGCCGCCCGCCCAGCCGGAGGTCCCCCACGCCAACACGGGGCGCCGATGCAACAGGCAGCAACAGCTCCATTTGGTGGACGGCCCTGGCAACAGCCACAAACACACGGAGGTCAGTACTACCAACATGATGATCTCTGGTGTGGACAATTTGAATAGGGCTGCCCGGGAAGCCAGAGAAGCAGTGGCGCGGCGGAGCCAATGCTTCATGTGACAGTGGAGGGAAAACCTGTGCAGATGCTGGTGGACACAGGAGCAACTTATTCATCAATAAACACTGCCCTACCTGTATCCTCACTGTCAAAGAAAACAACAACTTTAGTCGGCTTTTCGGGACAACCACGAACTCTGCCTTTTACCAAACCACTTGAGACGGTGATCACCCAGACGGGGTGTAGACTGTGGCACAAATATATCCATTCTACAGACACTCCGATCAATTTGATGGGGAGGGATTTGCTGTCAGCCGTTGAAGCTAAAATCCTGTGTGGGCCGGAGGGAGTGATAATTCAATTTCCAAATGGTGTCAGCATTCCGTGCTCACAGCAGCTACAACAACATGGCCAGTGGCTGATGGCGCCCCTACAGACAGAAGCAGAAACTGCAACCATCTACTGGGCCAGGCTGGAGCCAGAAACCCCTGCTGGTGGCGGTGTGTTCTCGACCTACCTACTGTGGAAGCCCTGGATCTGCTCACTGGCGCCATACCACCCACCTGTTGATCCTTTGCATTGCACTCTATATTATGACCGAAAAAGTGATGATGTTTATCGGGATTTGTTTGAAGAAATTGAAGGGCACATGTGGGATTTAACTTCATCATGCATTTTGATTGGTAAAGAGGGAGTTGCAGCAGCTACTGAATTAACACCTGAACAAATGCAGTGGTTCAAAATGACAGAAAAAGGGGTACCACACATTTCGCTAGCTCTTGCCCCAGGTCATGAAGCCAGACAATTGGGCTCAATGGTCAAACATTTGTTGCTGCAAACCGACTGGCGGAAAACACACATCCCTAATTTGTATTGGTCAGAGTCTCAGAAAGCTTACCAAATTAAACAACCCATGGTAGACTCAGGGCTGCTGGAGATGATGTTGGTATCTCGCACACATGGCAGGGAATTAACTGATCATGAGGACGCTGAAGTAATGCTCGCGGCCGTGCCCGACACCTTGTGGTCCCAAGGTCCATTTGATGTCGGGTTTTGTCACTCGATGGCCCCTATTGATCTCCAAATGGATGAGACGCAGCCTATCAAACGACCCCAATATCGTTGGCCGAGTGAGGCGGACCAAGGCATGGAAGACACTCTGTGCGGCCTCTGGGACGCAGGGGTGTTGGAAGTGTCATGCTCCGAATGGAACACCCCGTTAAGGCCAGTCCAAAAAGCAGATGGGAAAACATGGCGCATGGCACATGATTTGAGAGCAGTAAATGATGTCACTATAACTCCTGTTCTTCCCGTGCCAGACCCGCACCGAATCCTTGCATCATTGAACCCTGCCTATCAGTGGTTCACCGTAATTGATTTGGCTAATGCCTTCTTCTGCCTCCCGCTTTCCCCCTCAGTGCGGCACGTGTTCGCCTTCACTTACAAAGGGATGAAATTGCAATACACACGCATGCCGCAGGGATTCAAAAATTCGCCAGGATTGTTCAATCAGGTCCTCAAAGAACTCCTCGAACCATGCCAAATGCCGGATGGCACATTGTTGTTGCAATATGTCGATGATTTGTTGATTGCAGCAAAAGACGAGCAGACGTGTCTTGAAGGAACAAAGAAAGTGTTGTTGTGGTTAGGGGAGAAAGGGTTCAAGGTGTCAAGAAAGAAACTGCAATGCTGTCGCCAACAGGTCACTTTTCTGGGACGTGTGTTGACCCCTAGTGGCCTCGCCATGTCGCCTGAACATAGAAGCTCCATCCTCCGACACCCACGGCCCGCCACCGTCCAGGAGATGCTATCATTCCTGGGGTTGTGCGGCTACAGCAGACATTACATACCCTGTTTTGCTGACAAAACTGGTGTCCTACGGGCCCTGATCCGCGAACAGGGGGCGAGGAATCTCAGGGCTTGCCTGGTTTGGACACCGGAGGCTGCTGAGGTCTTTGTGTCACTGGTGCAGGAGCTGGCCTCTGCTGCGGCTTTGGCCACTCCTGACTACACTCTGCCCTTCCATCTAGATGTCTCTATTTCAGGGAAAGTTGTGAATGGAGCTCTGTACCAGAAAATGCAGCATGGACGTGCAGTGTTGATGTATTGCAGCGTCCCCTTGGACAACATTGAGCAACGACAACCCGATTGTTCCAGATATGCGGCTGGCCTGGCAAAGGTCTTACTCAAAACAGCCCACACGGTCATGGGGCATCCAGTTTATGTGTTAACTGATCATGCAGTGTCTTCATTTGTCGCATCGGCGGCGTTCACGTTGACTCCACTGCGACAAACACGGTTGTTGAAAATATTGACTGCCCCAAATGTCAACTATGTCCATTCCGGAGTGAACATGGCCGATCAATTGTTGGTGGGACCCCATGAGTGTGCATCAAAGGTCCAGACGGTGGCGAAAGTCCGACCTGACCTCTATTCCACTCCGCTCGGGCACGGTCGTGTGGTGTTCACAGATGGCTGCTGCTGGAGAGACAGGATGGGCTCCCTCCATGCGGCCGCGGCTGCGGTCGAGTGGAGGGATGGTTCCTTCCAGCCTCTTAAAGTGATGAAGCTCAACACCCACCCATCGGCCCAGGCGGCAGAAGTCTTTGCTCTGGTGTTAGCTTTACGACAATGCAAGGGGGAAGCCGTGACCATCTATTCTGACTCCGCTTATGCGGTGTCGGCGGCTTTACTCGATCTGGTGGGGTGGCTGCAGAATGGGTTCACGACGGCCAGGGGCTCGGAGATTGCGCACAAGGATTTGATGTTGCATTTGTTTGAGGCATTGAAGTACCCGAGCGAGGTGGCCATTGTCAAAGTGCCTGGTCACTCCAAAGCTGACACCTTAGTAGCTAGGGGGAATCGAGCGGCTGATGAATTGGCCAAGCAGACGGCCGGGTATGGCGGGGCAGAGGACATGATGGTGTCCCGCGGTCCACTAATTGTGGACGGGGAACACCCCGACTCCTGTTTGCCTCTGTCACTCTCGCATGCCGATCTGTGTGCCGCCCAGGGTGCCACGTCCCCGGAACAAAAATCGGTCTGGCTGGCAGCAAAGGCTGTCAAACGATCAGATGGCTTGTGGGTAGGACCCAAAGGACAGCCAGCTCTTCCGGAGGGAAGGCTGATGTCGGAGGTCCTGACACAGGCTCACACACCTTCCCATGTGGGTCCCCATGCCATGATGATCCATCTTCGAAGTTGGTGGCATCCCAAACTCTCAGATGTGGTCTGGAAATTCGTTGCGGATTGTGAGTCTTGTCAGACGTTCAATGCACGCCCTACGTTGAAGCCTAAGCCCGGCCTGTTTCAGCCGGCCCCATGGCCGGGGGCAGAGGTGATCATTGATTTCACAGACATGAATACAAGAGTGAATGGAAAACGCTTTTTTCTTGTGTTGGTTGACGCTTACTCGGGCTGGCCGGAGGCATATCCGTGCTCGAAGGAAGATTCTGCTGCGGTGATCAAGGCTTTGATCACCCATTACATCCCTACCCACGGTTTTCCGGCCTTGATCCGTTCTGACAATGGTACACACTTTAACAACAAAGCCTTGGCCAAGGTAGAATCAATTTTGGGGTTGAAGCATCGATTCGGGTGTGTCTACCATCCTCAGTCTCAAGGCCGCGTTGAACGACTTAACCGAACGCTAAAAGAGAAATTGGCCAAAATTATGGCTCAGACGGCAATGAATTGGCTACAAGCACTTCCGCTTGCTTTGCTGTCTGTGAGACAATCCGTTAACAGGAGCACTGGATTCGCACCGTTTGAGTTGATGACGGGCCGTCTAATGCCAGGACCAGCGACGACGCTCGTCCCACCAGAGGATGTTCCGGTACCTAATTTATCTCATACAGCATACTGGTCCTATTTGTCTGCTTTGGTGTCCAGTGTTTCTGCACAGCTTGGAGAAAAATCCGCTGCGGCTGCGGCGGAGGAAGGTGTGTCGGTGGAGAAACAGCTCACGCCGTACGTGTACGTCCGAGTCATCTCCAGGAAGTGGACGGACCCCCGGTGGAAGGGCCCCTTTCGTGTCTTGGCCAGGACGTCTCACGCGGCCCAACTCGACTTCAAAGGACGCCGGTGGTATCACTACTCACAACTCCGTCCGGCCCCAGAGTTTGTTCCGTCAGGATGAAGGTATTCCTGGTTGGCCGTGTCCCGGACCCGGCCAAGAGGGGGGGAACAGAAGGAGTACGGGAAGCAATACGGAGAAGGAAAGGGGAGGGCCCGAATGGTTTTTCGAAATTTGCGAGATTAATTTTAGGACTGTTATTTGTAGGTTGTATTTTTGTGTGGACAGTGATGACGATTGATGAGACCTTCCAGCAGAAAACGTCCCAGATTCAAATTTCACACACCACAAACAACATCATGTCTGAGCATCATTTAAACATCCGGTCCAAAAGACAAGTGACCGGGGTCACTCAGACACACCGGGGACACTGCGAACCGGTCCAATCATTTAAATGGGGGATCCAGGTTTGCATCCCTAAAAACGTGACAGTACAAATTATCATACCGTTTGAAAGTTTGGTGAACGGGCAGATTAGAGGACAGGATTATCGGGATTATGATTGGTATTTGACCAACGACTTGGTAAATAGGGGTTGGAAAGATCTGGTATGGGACACTAAAGATTGGTATAAGTCATGGGGGACTAGTGTTCAAGCAAAACAACATCAGCAAATGATAAAAGGGGAAAAAACGCAGACAGGCATCACCTTGTGGGTTAATGCTTCACACGATTTACATTTAGGAAGACGCACAGTAGGGTGCTGGGGTTTCCAGTTAAACATATATGTGTATAAATACCCGTATTGGCAGATGTTCCTCTGTCAAGGTGAGGATGCCAAACAAGAAGTATCTTTGAGTCCCTCAACAGACCCCCGAATTTTAGCGAAAGCGATTAGGAGCGTAGATGATTGGTTTCGGGTCACTACGGGAGTCACCGCTGTAAACAATAATTGGCTTTTGATGGCGGAACAAGCTGCTAATGCAACTGGTGAAGATTGTGTGGTTTGTCTCGAAGCAAGAGTAGTGTTAAAAATTGTTCCAGCTGCAATAGAATCAGCATGTGTTTTACAGGTGTTGACCCAGTCCAGGACCAGTGGCGATTGTTTGATTTATAATGATATTTTCCCAGTCGTGGGCTTGGAGAAAAGAAAGCCCATTTTTGATAGCCATGTGACTCAACAAAATATGACATGTTTAAAGTTAAAGGGAAACGGCATAAGTATTGGGACAATAGATCACACATGGTGCAGGATAAATTTGTTTTTGAATGTCCCCTCTCCTCTCTCTCGTGCAGACCTCTGGTTGTGGTGTGGTGACAACAAATTATATGATCGCTTGCCGAAGAATGCATCAGGTATCTGTGCCCTTGTGTCTTTGATAATGCCTGTGGTGGTTGTCCCCATTGAAATACAGAATCTCAATTGGAACATGGAGTTCCCATTGGCGGGGCTCCTAAGGCGAGCCAAAAGAGACGTTTTGCCCCCATGGTTGAGCGACAACGATCCGACATATATTGACGCTATAGGAGTGCCCCGGGGTGTGCCAGATGAGTATAAACTCGTTAATCAAGTGTCCTCGGGATTCGAAAGCATTTTCTTATGGATCACCCCCAATAAAAATGTTGACCGTATTAATTATATTCATTACAATGTCCAACGGCTGGGTAATTATACAGCTGAATCATTTGCAGCGGTCCATGAACAATTGGCCGCGACGTCATTGATGTCGTTCCAAAATAGAATTGCGTTGGACATGCTATTGGCTAAGGAACATGGTGTGTGCGGAATGTTCGGGGATGCATGTTGTACTTTCATCCCCAACAACACGGCACCAGGGGGCCGACTGACCCGGGCGTTGGAAGGACTAAGGATACTGAATAAAAAGATGAAAGATCATTCAGGTGTACGCACCGATATTTGGTCTGATTGGATGAAAACGTTCGGAAACTGGAAAGGCCTCATCATGTCTGTGCTTGTTGCTGTGGCTATTTTTACTACAATAATGATTTTATGCGGTTGTTGCTGTATTCCATGTATTAGATCACTCACTGTTCGGTTGATCGAGAAAACCGTTGGCCCGTTGTCACCGAAGGGCCAATATACCCTGGTGACTCAACAGGAGCCGCGGGGGGAAGAAAGGACCGACAGTGTGCTGGTCGCTGATTACTAGAGTAACTGGTGATGACCTCATAAATGAGGTCATGAGAGGGAATAAAGGGAAATGTGCTTTCGGCAGTTTGCAAACATATTTTGTTAAGACAGCGCTAGACTTATAATCATATCAATCATATCAGTAGTAGTGTACTCGTGTGGTGATTAATAAGTGGAAAGGAATGTGCAGGCTACAATGAATTTGTTCTCTACAAAGTATTGTGGAACAGGATGACCAGACAGGGAGGATATCTCAAGGCCGGTGAAGAACAACTCGTCTTTGTGGTCCAGACACCTGTGCTGAGCAGGGGAAAAACCCAAACCAGGAGGAGACGACCATCGACCATCGACCATCGACCAATCACCACACAATATTTTGCATGCTTGAATATTCATATTGTGTTTCTTTAAAACTGGGCAACCCGGAAGAATGTGTTGTCTTTGATGGTCACGAAGGCACACGAGTTTTTGTGTTAGGGACCCGAGACCCAGGCCTGTATTAGTTTGCTTTGTCAGGATTAAACAATTGGTAAATTCGGCCTAATTGATCTACTGGTCTTCTCTTTGACAGAACGAACTCGCAGAATTGTTAGGTGCGACAGTGTGTAGATTTGGACGTAACAACTCTTGTGTTAAGTGTTGATCATAATTTGGAGTCAGATCAATAGCTAAAATCCGTAACCTAACACAACCTAACCAGAGTGACGGGAGAGGCACCATCCAGAAAACGTGCTCAGCTCGTCGAGAAAATGCGATTTAAGCAATAAAACAAAAAATGCTTGTAAAACATAAACCAAACGTTGCAGGTGGTCATTTCTGCATGCGCAGTGATAAACCCGGCACTCTGAAGCACCCAAGAGCGCTTTTTACTAGAAATAGTGCTCAGCTCGTCGAGAAAATGTGCTCTAAGCAATACAATTAAAAATGCTCATAAAACATAAACCAAACGTTGCAGGTGGTCATTTCTTTATGTGCAGTGATAAACTCGGCACTCTGAAGCACCCAAGAGCGCTTTTTACTTTGCCAACCTAACCAGAGTGACGGGAGAGGCACCATCCAGAAAACGTGCTCAGCTCGTCGAGAAAATGCGATTTAAGCAATAAAACTAAAAATGCTTATAAAACATAAACCAAACGTTGCAGGTGGTCATTTCTGCATGCGCAGTGATAAACTGGGCACTCTGAAGCCCCCAAGAGCGCTTTTTACTATGCCAACCTAACCAGAGTGACGGGAGAGGCACCATCCAGAAAACGTGCTCAGCTCGTCGAGAAAATGCGATTTAAGCAATAAAACAAAAAATGCTTATAAAACATAAACCAAACGTTGCAGGTGGTCATTTCTGCATGCGCAGTGATAAACCCGGCACTCTGAAGCACCCAAGAGCGCTTTTTACTAGAAATAGTGCTCAGCTCGTCGAGAAAATGCGCTCTAAGCAATACAATTAAAAATGCTCATAAAACATAAACCAAACGTTGCAGGTGGTCATTTCTTTATGTGCAGTGATAAACTCGGCACTCTGAAGCACCCAAGAGCGCTTTTTACTTTGCCAACCTAACCAGAGTGACGGGAGAGGCACCATCCAGAAAACGTGCTCAGCTCGTCGAGAAAATGCGATTTAAGCAATAAAACTAAAAATGCTTATAAAACATAAACCAAACGTTGCAGGTTGTCATTTCTTCATGCGCAGTGATAAACTCCGCACTCTGAAGGACCCAAGAGCGCTTTTTACTATGCCAACTTAACCACAGTGACGTGAGGCGACCGGGCGCGGACGCTAACTCACGCCCGGCAAGAGCGCTCGGAAGGCGGATAGGCTTTCACGGAAGCCCCGCCAGCAGGTCCGCGGGCCATTTAGGGTCCCATAAGTGACCGTGCGCGGTCTCTAACTCACGCCCGGCAGGAGTGCTCGGAGGGCGGAAAGGGTTTCACGGAGGTACCGCCAGCCGGTCCGCGGGCTATTTAGGGTCCCATAACTGACCGGGCGCGGTCTCAAACCCACGACCGGCAGGAGTGCTCGGAGGGCGGATAGGCATTCACGGAGGTCCCGCCAGCCGGTCCGCGGGCTATTTAGGGTCCCATAACTGACCGGGCGCGGTCTCAAACTCAGGCCCGGCAGGAGTGCTCGGAGGGCGGATAGGCATTCACGGTGGTCCCGCCAGCCGGTCCGCGGGCTATTTAGGGTCCCATAACTGACCGGGCGCGGTCTCAAACTCAGGCCCGGCAGGAGTGCTCGGAGGGCGGATAGGCATTCACGGAGGTCCCGCCAGCCGGTCCGCGGGCTATTTAGGGTCCCATAACTGACCGGGCGCGGTCTCTAACCCACGCCCGGCAGGAGTGCTCGGAGGGCGGATAGGCATTCACGGAGGTTCCGCTAGCCGGTCCGCGGGCCATTCAGGGTCCCATACATGACCGGGCGCGGTCTCTAACCCACGCCCGGCGGGAGTGCTCGGAGGGCGGATAGGCATCCACGGACGTCCCGCCAGCCGGTCCGCGGGCCATTCAGGGTCCCATACATGACCGGGCGCGGTCTCAAACTCAGGCCCGGCAGGAGTGCTCGGAGGGCGGATAGGCATTCACGGAGGTACCGCCAGCGGGTCCGCGGGCCATTTAGGGTCCCATAAGTGACCGGGCGCGGTCTCGAACTCACGCCCGGCAGGAGTGCTCGGAGGGCCGATAGGCTTTCACGGTGGTACCGCCAGCCGGTCCGCGGGCCATTTAGGGTCCCATAAGTGACCGGGCGCGGTCTCTAACCCACGCCCGGCAGGAGTGCTCGGAGGGCGGACAGGCTTTCACGGAGCTCCCGCCAGCCGGTCCGCGGGCCATTTAGGGTCCCATAAGTGACCGGGCGCGGTCTCGAACTCACGCCCGGCAGGAGTGCTCGGAGGGCGGATAGGCTTTCACGGTGGTACCGCCAGCCGGTCCGCGGGCCATTTAGGGTCCCCTAAGTGACCGGGCGCGGTCTCTAACTCAGGCCCGGCAGGAGTGCTCGGACGGCGGATAGGCATTCACGGAGGTACCGCCAGCCGGTCCACGGGCCAATTAGGGTCCCATAAGTGACCGGGCGCGGTCTCTAACCCACGCCCGGCAGGAGTGCTCGGAGGGCGGACAGGCTTTCACGGAGCTCCCGCCAGCCGGTCCGCGGGCCAAATAGGGTCCCATAAGGGACCGGGGGCGGACGCTAAACCACGCACTCAACTCGGCACTCTGAAGCACCCAAGAGCGCTTTTTACTAGAAAACGTGCTCAGCTCGTCGAGAAAATGCACTCTAAGCAATACAATTAAAAATGCTTATAAAACATAAACCAAACGTTGCAGGTGGTCATTTCTTCATGCGCAGTGATAAACTCGGCACTCTGAAGCACCCAAGAGCGCTTTTTACTTTGCCAACCTAACCAGAGTGACGGGAGAGGCACCATCCAGAAAACGTGCTCAGCTCGTCGAGAAAATTCGATTTAAGCAATAAAACTAAAAATGCTTATAAAACATAAACCAAACGTTGCAGGTGGTCATTTCTGCATGCGCAGTGATAAACTGGGCACTCTGAAGCCCCCAAGAGCACTTTTTACTATGCCAACCTAACCAGAGTGACGGGAGAGGCACCATCCAGAAAACGTGCTCAGCTCGTCGAGAAAATGCGATTTAAGCAATAAAACAAAAAATGCTTATAAAACATAAACCAAACGTTGCAGGTGGTCATTTCTGCATGCGCAGTGATAAACCCGGCACTCTGAAGCACCCAAGAGCGCTTTTTACTAGAAATAGTGCTCAGCTCGTCGAGAAAATGCGCTCTAAGCAATACAATTAAAAATGCTCATAAAACATAAACCAAACGTTGCAGGTGGTCATTTCTTTATGTGCAGTGATAAACTCGGCACTCTGAAGCACCCAAGAGCGCTTTTTACTTTGCCAACCTAACCAGAGTGACGGGAGAGGCACCATCCAGAAAACGTGCTCAGCTCGTCGAGAAAATGCGATTTAAGCAATAAAACTAAAAATGCTTATAAAACATAAACCAAACGTTGCAGGTGGTCATTTCTGCATGCGCAGTGATAAACTGGGCACTCTGAAGCCCCCAAGAGCGCTTTTTACTATGCCAACCTAACCAGAGTGACGGGAGAGGCACCATCCAGAAAACGTGCTCAGCTCGTCGAGAAAATGCGATTTAAGCAATAAAACAAAAAATGCTTATAAAACATAAACCAAACGTTACAGGTGGTCATTTCTGCATGCGCAGTGATAAACCCGGCACTCTGAAGCACCCAAGAGCGCTTTTTACTAGAAATAGTGCTCAGCTCGTCGAGAAAATGCGCTCTAAGCAATACAATTAAAAATGCTCATAAAACATAAACCAAACGTTGCAGGTGGTCATTTCTTTATGTGCAGTGATAAACTCGGCACTCTGAAGCACCCAAGAGCGCTTTTTACTTTGCCTACCTAACCAGAGTGACCGGAGAGGCACCATCCAGAAAACGTGCTCAGCTCGTCGAGAAAATGCGATTTAAGCAATAAAACTAAAAATGCTTATAAAACATAAACCAAACGTTGCAGGTGGTCATTTCTGCATGCGCAGTGATAAACTGGGCACTCTGAAGCCCCCAAGAGCACTTTTTACTATGCCAACCTAACCAGAGTGACGGGAGAGGCACCATCCAGAAAACGTGCTCGGCTCGTCGAGAAAATGCGATTTAAGCAATAAAACAAAAAATGCTTATAAAACATAAACCAAACGTTGCAGGTGGTCATTTCTGCATGCGCAGTGATAAACCCGGCACTCTGAAGCACCCAAGAGCGCTTTTTACTAGAAATAGTGCTCAGCTCGTCGAGAAAATGCGCTCTAAGCAATACAATTAAAAATGCTCATAAAACATAAACCAAACGTTGCAGGTGGTCATTTCTTTATGTGCAGTGATAAACTCGGCACTCTGAAGCACCCAAGAGCGCTTTTTACTTTGCCAACCTAACCAGAGTGACGGGAGAGGCACCATCCAGAAAACGTGCTCAGCTCGTCGAGAAAATGCGATTTAAGCAATAAAACTAAAAATGCTTATAAAACATAAACCAAACGTTGCAGGTGGTCATTTCTGCATGCGCAGTGATAAACTGGGCACTCTGAAGCCCCCAAGAGCGCTTTTTACTATGCCAACCTAACCAGAGTGACGGGAGAGGCACCATCCAGAAAACGTGCTCAGCTCGTCGAGAAAATGCGATTTAAGCAATAAAACAAAAAATGCTTATAAAACATAAACCAAACGTTGCAGGTGGTCATTTCTGCATGCGCAGTGATAAACCCGGCACTCTGAAGCACCCAAGAGCGCTTTTTACTAGAAATAGTGCTCAGCTCGTCGAGAAAATGCGCTCTAAGCAATACAATTAAAAATGCTCATAAAACATAAACCAAACGTTGCAGGTGGTCATTTCTTTATGTGCAGTGATAAACTCGGCACTCTGAAGCACCCAAGAGCGCTTTTTACTTTGCCAACCTAACCAGAGTGACGGGAGAGGCACCATCCAGAAAACGTGCTCAGCTCGTCGAGAAAATGCGATTTAAGCAATAAAACTAAAAATGCTTATAAAACATAAACCAAACGTTGCAGGTGGTCATTTCTGCATGCGCAGTGATAAACTGGGCACTCTGAAGCCCCCAAGAGCGCTTTTTACTATGCCAACCTAACCAGAGTGACGGGAGAGGCACCATCCAGAAAACGTGCTCAGCTCGTCGAGAAAATGCGATTTAAGCAATAAAACAAAAAATGCTTATAAAACATAAACCAAACGTTGCAGGTGGTCATTTCTGCATGCGCAGTGATAAACCCGGCACTCTGAAGCACCCAAGAGCGCTTTTTACTAGAAATACGTGCTCAGCTCGTCGAGAAAATGCGCTCTAAGCAATACAATTAAAAATGCTCATAAAACATAAACCAAACGTTGCAGGTGGTCATTTCTTCATGTGCAGTGATAAACTCGGCACTCTGAAGCACCCAAGAGCGCTTTTTACTTTGCCAACCTAACCAGAGTGACGGGAGAGGCACCATCCAGAAAACGTGCTCAGCTCGTCGAGAAAATGCGATTTAAGCAATAAAACTAAAAATGCTTATAAAACATAAACCAAACGTTGCAGGTGGTCATTTCTGCATGTGCAGTGATAAACTCGGCACTCTGAAGCACCCAAGAGCGCTTTTTACTATGCCAACCTAACCAGAGTGACGGGAGAGGCACCATCCAGAAAACGTGCTCAGCTCGTCGAGAAAATGCGATTTAAGCAATAAAACTAAAAATGCTTATAAAACATAAACCAAACGTTGCAGGTGGTCATTTCTGCATGCGCAGTGATAAACCCGGCACTCTGAAGCACCCAAGAGCGCTTTTAACTAGAAAACGTGCTCAGCTCGTCGAGAAAATGCGCTCTAAGCAATACAATTAAAAATTCAAGATTCAAGATTCAAGATTCAAGAGTTTTTATTCGCCATGTTTGAGCGTGCCAAACAAGGAATTTGACTTCGGTAAAACACACCCTCTGTTCAACATATAGGTGACTAACAACACTCAGGACATGTGAATAATGGCAAAAACAGTGTAGACAAATTCAAAAGGTGTGAAGAGCAGGATGTTATTGCACAGTAATGCCTCTGAGACTCTATGAGTGGTGTGAGTTCATCAGAGCAACAGCCTGGGGGAAGAAGCTGTCTCGGTGTCTGCTGGTTTTGGCGTACCGAGCTCTATAACGCCGTCCGGAGGGGAGTAGTTCAAACAGACTGCAACCTGGGTGAGAAGGGTCTGTAGAGATGTTCCTTGCACGTTTCCTGGTCCTGGACAGGTACAAGTCTTGGATAGAAGGGAGGTTGATTCCAATGATCTTTTCTGCAGTCCTGATTGTCCGTTGCAGTCTGTGCTTGTCTTGTTTGGAGGCTGATCCAAACCAGACAGTGATGGAGGTGCAGAGGACAGACTGGATGATGGCAGTGTAGAAGGTCTTCAGAAGCTCTCGCGGCAGGTTGAACTTCTTGAGCTGTCTCAGGAAGTACAGCCTCTGCTGGGCCTTCTTCCGGACAGAGTCTATGTGGCCGGTCCATTTCAGGTCCCGAGAGATTGTGGTTCCCAGGAACTTGAAGGTGTCTGTGGAGAGAATAGTATTACTGCGGATAGTGAGGGGTAAAAGTGGTGAAGGGTCTCGCCTGAAATCCACTGTCATCTCCACGGTCTTGAGCGGGTTCAGCTCCAGATGGTTTTGGTTGCACCAGTGGACCAGCCGCTCCACCTCCTGTCTGTACGCAGTCTCATCACCGTCCTGGATCAGTCCGATGAGAGTGGTGTCGTCTGCATACTTCAGGAGCTTCACAGGAGAGTCATCTGAGGAGAAATCGTTGGTGTAGAGAGAGAAGAGCAGTGGGGAGAGGACGCACCCCTGAGGGGCTCCAGTATTGGTGGTCCGGGTGTCAGATGTGATGCCCCCCAGCCTCACACGCTGTCTCCTGTTGGTCAGGAAGCTGGTGATCCACTGACAGGTGGGGGCAGGCACCGCAAGCTGGATGAGCTTCTGTTGGAGGATGTCAGGAGCGATGGTGTTGAACGCCGAGCTGAAGTCCACGAACAGGATCCTGGCGTACGTTCCTGGAGTGTCCAGGTGGTGCAGGATGTAGTGCAGTCCCATGTTGACCGCATCATCCACTGACCTGTTTGCCCGGTAGGCAAACTGGAGGGGGTCAAGCAGGGGGCCCGTGACCTCCTTCAGGTGGTTCAGCACTAACCTCTCGAAAGATTTCATGACCACAGATGTCAGTGCGACGGGTCTATAGTCATTCAAACCTGTGATGGCGGGCTTCTTGGCCACTGGAACGATGGTGGAGCTCTTGAAGCACGAGGGCACCTCACACAGCTCCAGAGAACGGTTGAAGATCCGTGCAAAGGTGGGCGCCAGCTGTTCAGCGCAGACTTTCAAGCAGGAAGGTGACACGCCGTCTGGGCCCGGTGCCTTCCTGGTCTTTTGTCTCCGGAACATCTGGCGCACTTCCTCCTCGCGGACCTGGAGTGCGGGCGCGGCCTCTGCAAGAGAGAGAGTGGGTGACAACGATGATAGAGGTGTGGACAGAGCAGTTGTGGGGAGAGGTGAGTATGTAGATTGTGCTGCAGGAAGTCCCGTTGTGTGGGAGGACCGATCAAACCTGCAGTAGAACTTATTCAGCTGGTTAGCAAGCCTTGGGCTCTCCACAGGACGGGGGGTTCGTTTCTTGTAGCCCGTGATGCTCTGCAGACCTTTCCACACTGTTGAGGGATCAGGATTGGCAGAGAGGTGTCTCTTCAGGTTCTCCCCGTAACCCCTCTTGGCTTTCCTGACCTCTCGGTTCAGTGTGTTTCTGGTCTGCCTGAACAGGTCGCGGTCGCCGCTCCTGAAGGCCTCCTCCTTGACTTTGCGCAACCTCCTGAGGTTCGGTGTAAACCAAGGTTTGTCGTTGTTGTACGTGCAGAAGGTCTTAGTCTGCACACACAGATCCTCACAAAAACTGATGTATGATGTGACAGTGTCAGTGAGTTCATGCAAGTCTGAAGTTGCAGCTTCGAAAGCTCCCCAATCGGTGCAGTCAAAGCAGGCTTGGAGGTCCTGCCTTGACTCCACTGTCCACTTCCTCACAGTCCTCACCACAGGCTTAGAAGTTTTTAGTTTCTGCCTGTAGGCCGGGATCAGATGAACTAGACAGTGGTCCGAGAGTCCTAAAGCTGCACGAGCCGCAGAGTGGTATGCATCCTTGATCACGGTGTAGCAGTGGTCCAGAGTCTGTGCCCCTCTGGTGGGACACGTTACGTGCTGTTTGTATCTGGGGAGTTCGTGTGCGAGGTTCGCCCTGTTAAGATCACCCAGAACAATGATTAGTGAGTTTGGTAGAAGTTTCTCCATGTCTGTTACCTGGTCAGCCAGCATCTGCGTGGCTTCACTCGCACGTGCGTGTGGTGGGATGTAAACAGCCGCCATGACGATCGAGGAGAACTCCCGTGGTGAATAGAACGGCCGGCAGTTTATGAAAAGTGTTTCTAGGAGAGGGCTGCAAAACTCTTTCAACACCGTGACATCAGTACACCAACGTTCATTAATGTAGAAACAGAGACCACCTCCCTTTGATTTTCCGGAGAGCTCCGCGCTGCGATCTGCTCGCGTTAGCCTGAAGCCCGCTAGCTCCACGGCGTGGTGGGGCGTTCGTTCGCTGAGCCACGTTTCCACAAAGCACAGCGCGGCGGATCTGCTGAAGTCCGTGTTCCTTGAAGTGAGGAGCAGCAGTTCGTCCATCTTGTTCGCCAGGGAGCGGACATTCGCCAGATGAATTGACGGTAGGGCAGAACGGAACCCTCTCTGCCTCAGCCTTACGAGTGCTCCCGCTCGTTTTCCGCGCCGCCGTCGTCGTGCTAGCTTGTACAGCACCGCCGCTCCGGCTAGAATCTCCGACAAACAGTCTGAATCGAAGAGAACAGGAGAGAAAATACCAGAAGAAGACTGTCCGATGTTTAACAGCGCTTCTCTAGTAAAAGTGATCCGGGATGGACAGCAGAGGACACAGAAAACACACGAAATAAGACAAATAAACAGAGAGCGACTCACCGTGGCTGCCATCCGCGGCGCCATCATGACGTCATCCCCATGCTCATAAAACATAAACCAAACGTTGCAGGTGGTCATTTCTTCATGTGCAGTGATAAACTCGGCACTCTGAAGCACCCAAGAGCGCTTTTTACTTTGCCAACCTAACCAGAGTGACGGGAGAGGCACCATCCAGAAAACGTGCTCAGCTCGTCGAGAAAATGCGATTTAAGCAATAAAACTAAAAATGCTTATAAAACATAAACCAAACGTTGCAGGTGGTCATTTCTGCATGCGCAGTGATAAACTGGGCACTCTGAAGCCCCCAAGAGCACTTTTTACTATGCCAACCTAACCAGAGTGACGGGAGAGGCACAATCCAGAAAACGTGCTCAGCTCGTCGAGAAAATGCGATTTAAGCAATAAAACAAAAAATGCTTATAAAACATAAACCAAACGTTGCAGGTGGTCATTTCTGCATGCGCAGTGATAAACTCGGCACTCTGAAGCACCCAAGAGCGCTTTTTACTAGAAAACGTGCTCAGCTCGTCGAGAAAATGCGCTCTAAGCAATACAATTAAAAATGCTTATAAAACATAAACCAAACGTTGCAGGTGGTCATTTCTGCATGCGCAGTGATAAACTGGGCACTCTGAAGCCCCCAAGAGCACTTTTTACTATGCCAACCTAACCAGAGTGACGGGAGAGGCACCATCCAGAAAACCTGCTCAGCTCGTCGAGAAAATGCGATTTAAGCAATAAAACTAAAAATGCTTATAAAACATAAACCAAACGTTGCAGGTGGTCATTTCTGCATGCGCAGTGATAAACTCGGCACTCTGAAGCACCCAAGAGCGCTTTTTACTAGAAAACGTGCTCAGCTCGTCGAGAAAATGCGCTCTAAGCAATACAATTAAAAATGCTTATAAAACATAAACCAAACGTTGCAGGTGGTCATTTCTTCATGCGCAGTGATAAACTCGGCACTCTGAAGCACCCAAGAGCACTTTTTACTTTGCCAACCTAACCAGAGTGACGGGAGAGGCACCATCCAGAAAACGTGCTCAGCTCATCGAGAAAATGCGATTTAAGCAATAAAACTAAAAATGCTTATAAAACATAAACCAAACGTTGCAGGTGGTCATTTCTGCATGCGCAGTGATAACTCGGCACTCTGAAGCCCCCAAGAGCACTTTTTACTATGCCAACCTAACCAGAGTGACGGGAGAGGCACCATCCAGAAAACGTGCTCAGCTCGTCGAGAAAATGCGATTTAAGCAATAAAACTAAAAATGCTTATAAAACATAAACCAAACGTTGCAGGTGGTCATTTCTACATGCGCAGTGATAAACTGGGCACTCTGAAGCACCCAAGAGCGCTTTTAACTAGAAAACGTGCTCAGCTCGTCGAGAAAATGCGCTCTAAGCAATACAATTAAAAATGCTCATAAAACATAAACCAAACGTTGCAGGTGGTCATTTCTTCATGTGCAGTGATAAACTCGGCACTCTGAAGCACCCAAGAGCGCTTTTTACTTTGCCAACCTAACCAGAGTGACGGGAGAGGCACCATCCAGAAAACGTGCTCAGCTCGTCGAGAAAATGCGATTTAAGCAATAAAACTAAAAATGCTTATAAAACATAAACCAAACGTTGCAGGTTGTCATTTCTTCATGCGCAGTGATAAACTCCGCACTCTGAAGGACCCAAGAGCGCTTTTTACTATGCCAACTTAACCAGAGTGACGTGAGGCGACCGGGCGCGGACGCTAACTCACGCCCGGCAAGAGCGCTCGGAAGGCGTATAGGCTTTCACGGAAGCCCCGCCAGCAGGTCCGCGGGCCAAATAGGGTTCCATAAGGGACCGGGCGCGGACGCTAACCCACGCCAGGCATGAGAGCTCGGAAGGCGGATAGGCTTTCACGGAGGTCCCGCCAGCCTGTCCGCGGGCCATTTAAGGTCCCATAAGTGACCGTGCGCGGTCTCGAACTCAGGCCCGGCAGGAGTGCTCGTAGGGCGGATAGGCATTCACGGAGGTCCCGCCAGCCGGTCCGCGGGCCATTTAGGGTCCCATAACTGACCGGGCGCGGTCTCTAACTCAGGCCCGGCAGGAGTGCTCGGAGGGCGGATAGGCATTCACGGAGGTACCGCCAGCCGGTCCGCGGGCCATTTAGGGTCCCATAAGTGACCGTGCGCGGTCTCTAACTCACGCCCGGCAGGAGTGCTCGGAGGGCGGATAGGCTTTCACGGATGTACCGGCAGCCGGTCCGCGGGCCATTTAGGGTCCCATAAGTGACCGGGCACGGTCTCTAACTCACGCCCGGCAGGAGTGCTCGGAGGGCGGATAGGCATTCACGGAGGTACCGCCAGCCGGTCCGCGGGCCAATTAGGGTCCCGTAAGGGACCGGGCGCGGTCTCTAACTCAGGCCCGGCAGGAGTGCTCGGAGGGCGGATAGGCATTCACGAAGGTACCGCCAGCCGGTCCGCGGGCCAATTAGGGTCCCATAAGTGACCGGGCGCGGTCTCTAAACCACGCCCGGCAGGAGTGCTCGGAGGGCGGACAGGCTCCCGCCAGCCGGTCCGCGGGCCAAATAGGGTCCCATAAGGGACCGGGGGCGGACGCTAAACCACGCACTCAACTCGGCACTCTGAAGCACCCAAGAGCGCTTTTTACTAGAAAACGTGCTCAGCTCGTCGAGAAAATGCACTCTAAGCAATACAATTAAAAATGCTTATAAAACATAAACCAAACGTTGCAGGTGGTCATTTCTTCATGTGCAGTGATAAACTCGGCACTCTGAAGCACCCAAGAGCGCTTTTAACTAGAAAACGTGCTCAGCTCGTCGAGAAAATGCGCTCTAAGCAATACAATTAAAAATGCTCATAAAACATAAACCAAACGTTGCAGGTGGTCATTTCTTCATGTGCAGTGATAAACTCGGCACTCTGAAGCACCCAAGAGCGCTTTTTACTTTTCCAACCTAACCAGAGTGACGGGAGAGGCACCATCCAGAAAACGTGCTCAGCTCGTCGAGAAAATGCGATTTAAGCAATAAAACTAAAAATGCTTATAAAACATAAACCAAACGTTGCAGGTGGTCATTTCTTCATGTGCAGTGATAAACTCGGCACTCTGAAGCACCCAAGAGCGCTTTTTACTTTGCCAACCTAACAAGAGTGACGGGAGAGGCACCATCCAGAAAACGTGCTCAGCTCGTCGAGAAAATGCGATTTAAGCAATACAACTAAAAATGCTTATAAAAAATAAACCAAACGTTGCAGGTGGTCATTTCTGCATGCGCAGTGATAAACCCGGCACTCTGAAGCACCCAAGAGCGCTTTTTACTATGCCAACCTAACCAGAGTGACGGGAGAGGCACCATCCAGAAAACGTGCTCAGCTCGTCGAGAAAATGCGATTTAAGCAATAAAACAAAAAATGCTTATAAAACATAAACCAAACGTTGCAGGTGGTCATTTCTGCATGCGCAGTGATAAACCCGGCACTCTGAAGCACCCAAGAGCGCTTTTTACTAGAAATAGTGCTCAGCTCGTCGAGAAAATGCGCTCTAAGCAATACAATTAAAAATGCTCATAAAACATAAACCAAACGTTGCAGGTGGTCATTTCTTTATGTGCAGTGATAAACTCGGCACTCTGAAGCACCCAAGAGCGCTTTTTACTTTGCCAACCTAACCAGAGTGACGGGAGAGGCACCATCCAGAAAACGTGCTCAGCTCGTCGAGAAAATGCGATTTAAGCAATAAAACTAAAAATGCTTATAAAACATAAACCAAACGTTGCAGGTGGTCATTTCTGCATGCGCAGTGATAAACTGGGCACTCTGAAGCCCCCAAGAGCGCTTTTTACTATGCCAACCTAACCAGAGTGACGGGAGAGGCACCATCCAGAAAACGTGCTCAGCTCGTCGAGAAAATGCGATTTAAGCAATAAAACTAAAAAATGCTTATAAAACATAAACCAAACGTTGCAGGTGGTCATTTCTGCATGCGCAGTGATAAACTCGGCACTCTGAAGCACCCAAGAGCGCTTTTACTAGAAATAGTGCTCAGCTCGTCGAGAAAATGCGCTCTAAGCAATACAATTAAAAATGCTCATAAAACATAAACCAAACGTTGCAGGTGGTCATTTCTTTATGTGCAGTGATAAACTCGGCACTCTGAAGCACCCAAGAGCGCTTTTTACTTTGCCAACCTAACCAGAGTGACGGGAGAGGCACCATCCAGAAAACGTGCTCAGCTCGTCGAGAAAATGCGATTTAAGCAATAAAACTAAAAATGCTTATAAAACATAAACCAAACGTTGCAGGTGGTCATTTCTGCATGCGCAGTGATAAACTGGGCACTCTGAAGCCCCCAAGAGCGCTTTTTACTATGCCAACCTAACCAGAGTGACGGGAGAGGCACCATCCAGAAAACGTGCTCAGCTCGTCGAGAAAATGCGATTTAAGCAATAAAACAAAAAATGCTTATAAAACATAAACCAAACGTTGCAGGTGGTCATTTCTGCATGCGCAGTGATAAACCCGGCACTCTGAAGCACCCAAGAGCGCTTTTTACTAGAAATAGTGCTCAGCTCGTCGAGAAAATGCGCTCTAAGCAATACAATTAAAAATGCTCATAAAACATAAACCAAACGTTGCAGGTGGTCATTTCTTTATGTGCAGTGATAAACTCGGCACTCTGAAGCACCCAAGAGCGCTTTTTACTTTGCCAACCTAACCAGAGTGACGGGAGAGGCACCATCCAGAAAACGTGCTCAGCTCGTCGAGAAAATGCGATTTAAGCAATAAAACTAAAAATGCTTATAAAACATAAACCAAACGTTGCAGGTGGTCATTTCTGCATGCGCAGTGATAAACTGGGCACTCTGAAGCCCCCAAGAGCGCTTTTTACTATGCCAACCTAACCAGAGTGACGGGAGAGGCACCATCCAGAAAACGTGCTCAGCTCGTCGAGAAAATGCGATTTAAGCAATAAAACAAAAAATGCTTATAAAACATAAACCAAACGTTGCAGGTGGTCATTTCTGCATGCGCAGTGATAAACCCGGCACTCTGAAGCACCCAAGAGCGCTTTTTACTAGAAATAGTGCTCAG
Organism: Syngnathus acus; assembly: GCF_901709675.1. Lineage (NCBI taxonomy): Eukaryota > Metazoa > Chordata > Actinopteri > Syngnathiformes > Syngnathidae > Syngnathus > Syngnathus acus. The sequence continues at coordinate 31,333 of NW_023590228.1, forward strand.
CTCGTCGAGAAAATGCGCTCTAAGCAATACAATTAAAAATGCTCATAAAACATAAACCAAACGTTGCAGGTGGTCATTTCTTTATGTGCAGTGATAAACTCGGCACTCTGAAGCACCCAAGAGCGCTTTTTACTTTGCCAACCTAACCAGAGTGACGGGAGAGGCACCATCCAGAAAACGTGCTCAGCTCGTCGAGAAAATGCGATTTAAGCAATAAAACTAAAAATGCTTATAAAACATAAACCAAACGTTGCAGGTGGTCATTTCTGCATGCGCAGTGATAAACTGGGCACTCTGAAGCCCCCAAGAGCGCTTTTTACTATGCCAACCTAACCAGAGTGACGGGAGAGGCACCATCCAGAAAACGTGCTCAGCTCGTCGAGAAAATGCGATTTAAGCAATAAAACAAAAAATGCTTATAAAACATAAACCAAACGTTGCAGGTGGTCATTTCTGCATGCGCAGTGATAAACCCGGCACTCTGAAGCACCCAAGAGCGCTTTTTACTAGAAATAGTGCTCAGCTCGTCGAGAAAATGCGCTCTAAGCAATACAATTAAAAATGCTCATAAAACATAAACCAAACGTTGCAGGTGGTCATTTCTTTATGTGCAGTGATAAACTCGGCACTCTGAAGCACCCAAGAGCGCTTTTTACTTTGCCAACCTAACCAGAGTGACGGGAGAGGCACCATCCAGAAAACGTGCTCAGCTCGTCGAGAAAATGCGATTTAAGCAATAAAACAAAAAATGCCTATAAAACATAAACCAAACGTTGCAGGTGGTCATTTCTGCATGCGCAGTGATAAACCCGGCACTCTGAAGCCCCCAAGAGCGCTTTTTACTTTGCCAACCTAACCAGAGTGACGGGAGAGGCACCATCCAGAAAACGTGCTCAGCTCGTCGAGAAAATGCGATTTAAGCAATAAAACTAAAAATGCTTATAAAACATAAACCAAACGTTGCAGGTGGTCATTTCTGCATGCGCAGTGATAAACTGGGCACTCTGAAGCCCCAAGAGCGCTTTTAAGAGCGCTTTTTACTATGCCAACCTAACCAGAGTGACGGGAGAGGCACCATCCAGAAAACGTGCTCAGCTCGTCGAGAAAATGCGATTTAAGCAATAAAACAAAAAATGCTTATAAAACATAAACCAAACGTTGCAGGTGGTCATTTCTGCATGCGCAGTGATAAACCCGGCACTCTGAAGCACCCAAGAGCGCTTTTTACTAGAAATAGTGCTCAGCTCGTCGAGAAAATGCGCTCTAAGCAATACAATTAAAAATGCTCATAAAACATAAACCAAACGTTGCAGGTGGTCATTTCTTTATGTGCAGTGATAAACTCGGCACTCTGAAGCACCCAAGAGCGCTTTTTACTTTGCCAACCTAACCAGAGTGACGGGAGAGGCACCATCCAGAAAACGTGCTCAGCTCGTCGAGAAAATGCGATTTAAGCAATAAAACTAAAAATGCTTATAAAACATAAACCAAACGTTGCAGGTGGTCATTTCTGCATGCGCAGTGATAAACTGGGCACTCTGAAGCCCCCAAGAGCGCTTTTTACTATGCCAACCTAACCAGAGTGACGGGAGAGGCACCATCCAGAAAACGTGCTCAGCTCGTCGAGAAAATGCGATTTAAGCAATAAAACAAAAAATGCTTATAAAACATAAACCAAACGTTGCAGGTGGTCATTTCTGCATGCGCAGTGATAAACCCGGCACTCTGAAGCACCCAAGAGCGCTTTTTACTAGAAATAGTGCTCAGCTCGTCGAGAAAATGCGCTCTAAGCAATACAATTAAAAATGCTCATAAAACATAAACCAAACGTTGCAGGTGGTCATTTCTTTATGTGCAGTGATAAACTCGGCACTCTGAAGCACCCAAGAGCGCTTTTTACTTTGCCAACCTAACCAGAGTGACGGGAGAGGCACCATCCAGAAAACGTGCTCAGCTCGTCGAGAAAATGCGATTTAAGCAATAAAACTAAAAATGCTTATAAAACATAAACCAAACGTTGCAGGTGGTCATTTCTGCATGCGCAGTGATAAACTGGGCACTCTGAAGCCCCCAAGAGCGCTTTTTACTATGCCAACCTAACCAGAGTGACGGGAGAGGCACCATCCAGAAAACGTGCTCAGCTCGTCGAGAAAATGCGATTTAAGCAATAAAACAAAAAATGCTTATAAAACATAAACCAAACGTTGCAGGTGGTCATTTCTGCATGCGCAGTGATAAACCCGGCACTCTGAAGCACCCAAGAGCGCTTTTTACTAGAAATAGTGCTCAGCTCGTCGAGAAAATGCGCTCTAAGCAATACAATTAAAAATGCTCATAAAACATAAACCAAACGTTGCAGGTGGTCATTTCTTTATGTGCAGTGATAAACTCGGCACTCTGAAGCACCCAAGAGCGCTTTTTACTTTGCCAACCTAACCAGAGTGACGGGAGAGGCACCATCCAGAAAACGTGCTCAGCTCGTCGAGAAAATGCGATTTAAGCAATAAAACTAAAAATGCTTATAAAACATAAACCAAACGTTGCAGGTGGTCATTTCTGCATGCGCAGTGATAAACTGGGCACTCTGAAGCCCCCAAGAGCGCTTTTTACTATGCCAACCTAACCAGAGTGACGGGAGAGGCACCATCCAGAAAACGTGCTCAGCTCGTCGAGAAAATGCGATTTAAGCAATAAAACAAAAAATGCTTATAAAACATAAACCAAACGTTGCAGGTGGTCATTTCTGCATGCGCAGTGATAAACCCGGCACTCTGAAGCACCCAAGAGCGCTTTTTACTAGAAATAGTGCTCAGCTCGTCGAGAAAATGCGCTCTAAGCAATACAATTAAAAATGCTCATAAAACATAAACCAAACGTTGCAGGTGGTCATTTCTTTATGTGCAGTGATAAACTCGGCACTCTGAAGCACCCAAGAGCGCTTTTTACTTTGCCAACCTAACCAGAGTGACGGGAGAGGCACCATCCAGAAAACGTGCTCAGCTCGTCGAGAAAATGCGATTTAAGCAATAAAACTAAAAATGCTTATAAAACATAAACCAAACGTTGCAGGTGGTCATTTCTGCATGCGCAGTGATAAACTGGGCACTCTGAAGCCCCCAAGAGCGCTTTTTACTATGCCAACCTAACCAGAGTGACGGGAGAGGCACCATCCAGAAAACGTGCTCAGCTCGTCGAGAAAATGCGATTTAAGCAATAAAACAAAAAATGCTTATAAAACATAAACCAAACGTTGCAGGTGGTCATTTCTGCATGCGCAGTGATAAACCCGGCACTCTGAAGCACCCAAGAGCGCTTTTTACTAGAAATAGTGCTCAGCTCGTCGAGAAAATGCGCTCTAAGCAATACAATTAAAAATGCTCATAAAACATAAACCAAACGTTGCAGGTGGTCATTTCTTTATGTGCAGTGATAAACTCGGCACTCTGAAGCACCCAAGAGCGCTTTTTACTTTGCCAACCTAACCAGAGTGACGGGAGAGGCACCATCCAGAAAACGTGCTCAGCTCGTCGAGAAAATGCGATTTAAGCAATAAAACTAAAAATGCTTATAAAACATAAACCAAACGTTGCAGGTGGTCATTTCTGCATGCGCAGTGATAAACTGGGCACTCTGAAGCCCCCAAGAGCGCTTTTTACTATGCCAACCTAACCAGAGTGACGGGAGAGGCACCATCCAGAAAACGTGCTCAGCTCGTCGAGAAAATGCGATTTAAGCAATAAAACAAAAAATGCTTATAAAACATAAACCAAACGTTGCAGGTGGTCATTTCTGCATGCGCAGTGATAAACCCGGCACTCTGAAGCACCCAAGAGCGCTTTTTACTAGAAATAGTGCTCAGCTCGTCGAGAAAATGCGCTCTAAGCAATACAATTAAAAATGCTCATAAAACATAAACCAAACGTTGCAGGTGGTCATTTCTTTATGTGCAGTGATAAACTCGGCACTCTGAAGCACCCAAGAGCGCTTTTTACTTTGCCAACCTAACCAGAGTGACGGGAGAGGCACCATCCAGAAAACGTGCTCAGCTCGTCGAGAAAATGCGATTTAAGCAATAAAACTAAAAATGCTTATAAAACATAAACCAAACGTTGCAGGTGGTCATTTCTGCATGCGCAGTGATAAACTGGGCACTCTGAAGCCCCCAAGAGCGCTTTTTACTATGCCAACCTAACCAGAGTGACGGGAGAGGCACCATCCAGAAAACGTGCTCAGCTCGTCGAGAAAATGCGATTTAAGCAATAAAACAAAAAATGCTTATAAAACATAAACCAAACGTTGCAGGTGGTCATTTCTGCATGCGCAGTGATAAACCCGGCACTCTGAAGCACCCAAGAGCGCTTTTTACTAGAAATAGTGCTCAGCTCGTCGAGAAAATGCGCTCTAAGCAATACAATTAAAAATGCTCATAAAACATAAACCAAACGTTGCAGGTGGTCATTTCTTTATGTGCAGTGATAAACTCGGCACTCTGAAGCACCCAAGAGCGCTTTTTACTTTGCCAACCTAACCAGAGTGACGGGAGAGGCACCATCCAGAAAACGTGCTCAGCTCGTCGAGAAAATGCGATTTAAGCAATAAAACTAAAAATGCTTATAAAACATAAA
>NW_023590228.1:36457-159102 GCF_901709675.1 Syngnathus acus
CTCTTGGGGGCTTCAGAGTGCCGAGTTTATCACTGCGCATACAGAAATGACCACCTGCAACGTTTGGTTTATGTTTTATGAGCATTTTTAATTGTATTGCTTAGAGCGCATTTTCTCGACGAGCTGAGCACTATTTCTAGTAAAAAGCGCTCTTGGGTGCTTCAGAGTGCCGGGTTTATCACTGCGCATGCAGAAATGACCACCTGCAACGTTTGGTTTATGTTTTATAAGCATTTTTTGTTTTATTGCTTAAATCGCATTTTCTCGACGAGCTGAGCACGTTTTCTGGATGGTGCCTCTCCCGTCACTCTGGTTAGGTTGGCATAGTAAAAAGCGCTCTTGGGGGCTTCAGAGTGCCCAGTTTATCACTGCGCATGCAGAAATGACCACCTGCAACGTTTGGTTTATGTTTTATAAGCATTTTTAGTTTTATTGCTTAAATCGCATTTTCTCGACGAGCTGAGCACGTTTTCTGGATGGTGCCTCTCCCGTCACTCTGGTTAGGTTGGCAAAGTAAAAAGCGCTCTTGGGTGCTTCAGAGTGCCGAGTTTATCACTGCACATGAAGAAATGACCACCTGCAACGTTTGGTTTATGTTTTATGAGCATTTTTAATTGTATTGCTTAGAGCGCATTTTCTCGACGAGCTGAGCACTATTTCTAGTAAAAAGCGCTCTTGGGTGCTTCAGAGTGCCGGGTTTATCACTGCGCATGCAGAAATGACCACCTGCAACGTTTGGTTTATGTTTTATAAGCATTTTTTAGTTTTATTGCTTAAATCGCATTTTCTCGACGAGCTGAGCACGTTTTCTGGATGGTGCCTCTCCCGTCACTCTGGTTAGGTTGGCATAGTAAAAAGCGCTCTTGGGGGCTTCAGAGTGCCCAGTTTATCACTGCGCATGCAGAAATGACCACCTGCAACGTTTGGTTTATGTTTTATAAGCATTTTTAGTTTTATTGCTTAAATCGCATTTTCTCGACGAGCTGAGCACGTTTTCTGGATGGTGCCTCTCCCGTCACTCTGGTTAGGTTGGCAAAGTAAAAAGCGCTCTTGGGTGCTTCAGAGTGCCGAGTTTATCACTGCGCATGAAGAAATGACCACCTGCAACGTTTGGTTTATGTTTTATAAGCATTTTTAATTGTATTGCTTAGAGTGCATTTTCTCGACGAGCTGAGCACGTTTTCTAGTAAAAAGCGCTCTTGGGTGCTTCAGAGTGCCGGGTTTATCACTGCGCATGCAGAAATGACCACCTGCAACGTTTGGTTTATGTTTTATAAGCATTTTTTGTTTTATTGCTTAAATCGCATTTTCTCGACGAGCTGAGCACGTTTTCTGGATGGTGCCTCTCCCGTCACTCCGGTTAGGTTGGCATAGTAAAAAGTGCTCTTGGGGGCTTCAGAGTGCCCAGTTTATCACTGCGCATGCAGAAATGACCACCTGCAACGTTTGGTTTATGTTTTATAAGCATTTTTAGTTTTATTGCTTAAATCGCATTTTCTCGATGAGCTGAGCACGTTTTCTGGATGGTGCCTCTCCCGTCACTCTGGTTAGGTTGGAAAAGTAAAAAGCGCTCTTGGGTGCTTCAGAGTGCCGAGTTTATCACTGCACATGAAGAAATGACCACCTGCAACGTTTGGTTTATGTTTTATGAGCATTTTTAATTGTATTGCTTAGAGCGCATTTTCTCGACGAGCTGAGCACGTTTTCTAGTTAAAAGCGCTCTTGGGTGCTTCAGAGTGCCGAGTTTATCACTGCGCATGAAGAAATGACCACCTGCAACGTTTGGTTTATGTTTTATAAGCATTTTTAATTGTATTGCTTAGAGTGCATTTTCTCGACGAGCTGAGCACGTTTTCTAGTAAAAAGCGCTCTTGGGTGCTTCAGAGTGCCGAGTTGAGTGCGTGGTTTAGCGTCCGCCCCCGGTCCCTTATGGGACCCTATTTGGCCCGCGGACCGGCTGGCGGGAGCTCCGTGAAAGCCTGTCCGCCCTCCGAGCACTCCTGCCGGGCGTGGGTTAGAGACCGCGCCCGGTCACTTATGGGACCCTAATTGGCCCGCGGACCGGCTGGCGGTACCTCCGTGAATGCCTATCCGCCCTCCGAGCACTCCTGCCGGGCCTGAGTTAGAGACCGCGCCCGGTCACTTATGGGACCCTAAATGGCCCGCGGACCGGCTGGCGGTACCACCGTGAAAGCCTATCCGCCCTCCGAGCACCCCTGCCGGGCGTGAGTTAGAGACCGCGCCCGGTCCCTTATGGGACCCTAAATGGCCCGCGGACCGGCTGGCGGGACCTCCGTGAATGCCTATCCGCCCTCCGAGCACTGCTGCCGGGCCTGAGTTAGAGACCGCGCCCGGTCATGTATGGGACCCTGAATGGCCCGCGGATCGGCTGGCGGGACCTCCGTGAATGCCTATCCGCCCTCCGAGCACTCCTGCCGGGCCTGAGTTAGAGACCGCGCCCGGTCATGTATGGGACCCTGAATGGCCCGCGGACCGGCTGGCGGGACCTCCGTGAATGCCTATCCGCCCTCCGAGCACTGCTGCCGGGCCTGAGTTAGAGACCGCGCCCGGTCATGTACGGGACCCTAAATAGCCCGCGGACCGTCCGGCGGGACCTCCGTGAATGCCTATCCGCCCTCCGAGCTCTCATGCCTGGCGTGGGTTAGCGTCCGCGCCCGGTCCCTTATGGAACCCTATTTGGCCCGCGGACCAGCTGGCGGGGCTTCCGTGAAAGCCTATCCGCCTTCCGAGCGCTCTTGCCGGGCGTGAGTTAGCGTCCGCACCCGGTCGCCTCACGTCACTCTGGTTAAGTTGGCAAAGTAAAAAGCGCTCTTGGGTCCTTCAGAGTGCGGAGTTTATCACTGCGCATGAAGAAATGACAACCTGCAACGTTTGGTTTATGTTTTATAAGCATTTTTAGTTTTATTGCTTAAATCGCATTTTCTCGACGAGCTGAGCACGTTTTCTGGATGGTGCCTCTCCCGTCACTCTGGTTAGGTTGGCAAAGTAAAAAGTGCTCTTGGGGGCTTCAGAGTGCCCAGTTTATCACTGCGCATGCAGAAATGACCACCTGCAACGTTTGGTTTATGTTTTATAAGCATTTTTAGTTTTATTGCTTAAATCGCATTTTCTTGACGAGCTGAGCACGTTTTCTGGATGGTGCCTCTCCAGTCACTCTGGTTAGGTTGGCAAAGTAAAAAGCGCTCTTGGGTTCTTCAGAGTGCCGAGTTTATCACTGCACATGAAGAAATGACCACCTGCAACGTTTGGTTTATGTTTTATGAGCATTTTTAATTGTATTGCTTAGAGCGCATTTTCTCGACGAGCTGAGCACGTTTTCTAGTTAAAAGCGCTCTTGGGTGCTTCAGAGTGCCGAGTTTATCACTGCGCATGAAGAAATGACCACCTGCAACGTTTGGTTTATGTTTTATAAGCATTTTTAATTTTATTGCTTAAATCGCATTTTCTCGACGAGCTGAGCACGTTTTCTAGTTAAAAGCGCTCTTGGGTGCTTCAGAGTGCCGAGTTTATCACTGCGCATGAAGAAATGACCACCTGCAACGTTTGGTTTATGTTTTATAAGCATTTTTAATTGTATTGCTTAGAGTGCATTTTCTCGACGAGCTGAGCACGTTTTCTAGTAAAAAGCGCTCTTGGGTGCTTCAGAGTGCCGAGTTGAGTGCGTGGTTTAGCGTCCGCCCCCGGTCCCTTATGGGACCCTATTTGGCCCGCGGACCGGCTGGCGGGAGCTCCGTGAAAGCCTGTCCGCCCTCCGAGCACTCCTGCCGGGCATGGGTTAGAGACCGCGCCCGGTCACTTATGGGACCCTAATTGGCCCGCGGACCGGCTGGCGGTACCTCCGTGAATGCCTATCCGCCCTCCGAGCACTCCTGCCGGGCCTGAGTTATGTTTTATAAGCATTTTTTGTTTTATTGCTTAAATCGCATTTTCTCGACGAGCTGAGCACGTTTTCTGGATGGTGCCTCTCCCGTCACTCTGGTTAGGTTGGCATAGTAAAAAGCGCTCTTGGGGGCTTCAGAGTGCCCAGTTTATCACTGCGCATGCAGAAATGACCACCTGCAACGTTTGGTTTATGTTTTATAAGCATTTTTAGTTTTATTGCTTAAATCGCATTTTCTCGACGAGCTGAGCACGTTTTCTGGATGGTGCCTCTCCCGTCACTCTGGTTAGGTTGGCAAAGTAAAAAGCGCTCTTGGGTGCTTCAGAGTGCCGAGTTTATCACTGCACATAAAGAAATGACCACCTGCAACGTTTGGTTTATGTTTTATGAGCATTTTTAATTGTATTGCTTAGAGCGCATTTTCTCGACGAGCTGAGCACTATTTCTAGTAAAAAGCGCTCTTGGGTGCTTCAGAGTGCCGGGTTTATCACTGCGCATGCAGAAATGACCACCTGCAACGTTTGGTTTATGTTTTATAAGCATTTTTAGTTTTATTGCTTAAATCGCATTTTCTTGACGAGCTGAGCACGTTTTCTGGATGGTGCCTCTCCAGTCACTCTGGTTAGGTTGGCAAAGTAAAAAGCGCTCTTGGGGGCTTCAGAGTGCCCAGTTTATCACTGCACATGAAGAAATGACCACCTGCAACGTTTGGTTTATGTTTTATGAGCATTTTTAATTGTATTGCTTAGAGCGCATTTTCTCGACGAGCTGAGCACGTTTTCTAGTTAAAAGCGCTCTTGGGTGCTTCAGAGTGCCGAGTTTATCACTGCGCATGAAGAAATGACCACCTGCAACGTTTGGTTTATGTTTTATAAGCATTTTTAATTTTATTGCTTAAATCGCATTTTCTCGACGAGCTGAGCACGTTTTCTAGTTAAAAGCGCTCTTGGGTGCTTCAGAGTGCCGAGTTTATCACTGCGCATGAAGAAATGACCACCTGCAACGTTTGGTTTATGTTTTATAAGCATTTTTAATTGTATTGCTTAGAGTGCATTTTCTCGACGAGCTGAGCACGTTTTCTAGTAAAAAGCGCTCTTGGGTGCTTCAGAGTGCCGAGTTGAGTGCGTGGTTTAGCGTCCGCCCCCGGTCCCTTATGGGACCCTATTTGGCCCGCGGACCGGCTGGCGGGAGCTCCGTGAAAGCCTGTCCGCCCTCCGAGCACTCCTGCCGGGCATGGGTTAGAGACCGCGCCCGGTCACTTATGGGACCCTAATTGGCCCGCGGACCGGCTGGCGGTACCTCCGTGAATGCCTATCCGCCCTCCGAGCACTCCTGCCGGGCCTGAGTTAGAGACCGCGCCCGGTCACTTATGGGACCCTAAATGGCCCGCGGACCGGCTGGCGGTACCACCGTGAAAGCCTATCCGCCCTCCGAGCACCCCTGCCGGGCGTGAGTTCGAGACCGCGCCCGGTCACTTATGGGACCCTAAATGGCCCGCGGACCGGCTGGCGGTACCTTCGTGAAAGCCTATTCGCCCTCCGAGCACTCCTGCCGGTCGTGAGTTAGAGACCGCGCCCGGTCCCTTATGGGACCCTAAATGGCCCGCGGACCGGCTGGCGGGACCTCCGTGAATGCCTATCCGCCCTCCGAGCACTGCTGCCGGGCCTGAGTTAGAGACCGCGCCCGGTCATGTATGGGACCCTGAATGGCCCGCGGACCGGCTGGCGGGACCTCCGTGATTGCCTATCCGCCCTCCGAGCACTCCTGCCGGGCCTGAGTTAGAGACCGCGCCCGGTCATGTATGGGACCCTGAATGGCCCGCGGACCGGCTGGCGGGACCTCCGTGAATGCCTATCCGCCCTCCGAGCACTGCTGCCGGGCCTGAGTTAGAGACCGCGCCCGGTCATGTATGGGACCCTGAATGGCCCGCGGACCGGCTGGCGGGACCTCCGTGAATGCCTATCCGCCCTCCGAGCACTCCTGCCGGGCCTGAGTTAGAGACCGCGCCCGGTCATGTATGGGACCCTGAATGGCCCGCGGACCGGCTGGCGGGACCTCCGTGAATGCCTATCCGCCCTCCGAGCACTGCCTGCCGGGCCTGAGTTAGAGACCGCGCCCGGTCATGTACGGGACCCTGAATGGCCCGCGGACCGGCTGGCGGGACCTCCGTGAATGCCTATCCGCCCTCCGAGCACTCCTGCCGGGCCTGAGTTAGAGACCGCGCCCGGTCATGTATGGGACCCTGAATGGCCCGCGGACCGGCTGGCGGGACCTCCGTGAATGCCTATCCGCCCTCCGAGCACTGCTGCCGGGACTGAGTTAGAGACCGCGCCCGGTCATGTATGGGACCCTGAATGGCCCGCGGACCGGCTGGCGGGACCTCCGTGAATGCCTATCCGCCCTCCGAGCACTCCTGCCGGGCCTGAGTTAGAGACCGCGCCCGGTCACTTATGGGACCCTAAATGGCCCGCGGACCGGCTGGCGGTACCACCGTGAAAGCCTATCCGCCCTCCGAGCATCCCTGCCGGGCGTGAGTTCGAGACCGCGCCCGGTCACTTATGGGACCCTAAATGGCCCGCGGACCGGCTGGCGGTACCTTCGTGAAAGCCTATTCGCCCTCCGAGCACTCCTGCCGGTCGTGAGTTAGAGACCGCGCCCGGTCCCTTCTGGGACCCTAAATGGCCCGCGGACCGGCTGGCGGGACCTCCGTGAATGCCTATCCGCCCTCCGAGCACTGCTGCCGGGCCTGAGTTAGAGACCGCGCCCGGTCATGTATGGGACCCTGAATGGCCCGCGGACCGGCTGGCGGGACCTCCGTGAATGCCTATCCGCCCTCCGAGCACTCCTGCCGGGCCTGAGTTAGAGACCGCGCCCGGTCATGTATGGGACCCTGAATGGCCCGCGGACCGGCTGGCGGGACCTCCGTGAATGCCTATCCGCCCTCCGAGCACTGATGCCGGGCCTGAGATAGAGACCGCGCCCGGTCATGTATGGGACCCTGAATGGCCCGCGGACCGGCTGGCGGGACCTCCGTGAATGCCTATCCGCCCTCCGAGCACTCCTGCCGGGCCTGAGTTAGAGACCGCGCCCGGTCAAGTATGGGACCCTGAATGGCCCGCGGACCGGCTGGCGGGACCTCCGTGAATGCCTATCCGCCCTCCGAGCACTGCTGCCGGGCCTGAGTTAGAGACCGCGCCCGGTCATGTACGGGACCCTGAATGGCCCGCGGACCGGCTGGCGGGACCTCCGTGAATGCCTATCCGCCCTCCGAGCACTCCTGCCGGGCCTGAGTTAGAGACCGCGCCCGGTCATGTATGGGACCCTGAATGGCCCGCGGACCGGCTGGCGGGACCTCGGTGAATGCCTATCCGCCCTCCGAGCACTGCTGCCGGGACTGAGTTAGAGACCGCGCCCGGTCATGTATGGGACCCTGAATGGCCCGCGGACCGGCTGGCGGGACCTCCATGAATGCCTATCCGCCCTCCGAGCACTCCTGCCGGGCCTGAGTTAGAGACCGCGCCCGGTCACGTATGGGCCCCTATTTGGCCCGCGGACCGGCTGGCGGGAGCTCCGTGAAAGCCTGTCCGCCCTCCGAGCACTCCTGCCGGGCCTGAGTTAGAGACCGCGCCCGGTCATGTATGGGACCCTAATTGGCCCGCGGACCGGCTGGCGGTACCTCCGTGAATGCCTATCCGCCCTCCGAGCACTCCTGCCGGGCCTGAGTTAGAGACCGCGCCCGGTCACTTATGGGACCCTAAATGGCCCGCGGACCGGCTGGCGGTACCACCGTGAAAGCCTATCCGCCCTCCGAGCACTCCTGCTGGGCGTGAGTTCGAGACCGCGCCCGGTCACTTATGGGACCCTAAATGGCCCGCGGACCTGCTGGCGGTACCTCCGTGAAAGCCTATCCGCCCTCCGAGCACTCCTGCCGGGCGTGAGTTAGAGACCGCGCCCGGTCCCTTATGGGACCCTAAATGGCCCGCGGACCGGCTGGCGGTACCTTCGTGAATGCCTATCCGCCCTCCGAGCACTCCTGCCGGGCCTGAGTTAGAGACCGCGCCTGGTCATGTATGGGACCCTGAATGGCCCGCGGACCGGCTGGCGGTACCTCCGTGAAAGCCTATCCGCCCTCCGAGCACTCCTGCCGGGCGTGAGTTAGAGACCGCGCCCGGTCCCTTATGGGACCCTAAATGGCCCGCGGACCGGCTGGCGGTACCTCCGTGAATGCCTATCCGCCCTCCGAGCACTCCTGCCGGGCCTGAGTTAGAGACCGCGCCCGGTCATGTATGGGACCCTGAATGGCCCGCGGACCGGCTGGCGGGACCTCCGTGAATGCCTATCCGCCCTCCGAGCACTGCTGCCGGGCCTGAGTTAGAGACCGCGCCCGGTCATGTATGGGACCCTGAATGGCCCGCGGACCGTCTGGCGGGACCTCCGTGAATGCCTATCCGCCCTCCGAGCACTCCTGCCGGGCCTGAGTTAGAGACCGCGCCCGGTCATGTATGGGACCCTGAATGGCCCGCGGACCGGCTGGCGGGACCTCCGTGAATGCCTATCCGCCCTCCGAGCACTGCTGCCGGGCCTGAGTTAGAGACCGCGCCCGGTCATGTATGGGACCCTGAATGGCCCGCGGACCGGCTGGCGGAACCTCCGTGAATGCCTATCCGCCCTCCGAGCACTGCTGCCGGGCCTGAGTTAGAGACCGCGCCCGGTCATGTATGGGACCCTGAATGGCCCGCGGACCGGCTGGCGGGACCTCCGTGAATGCCTATCCGCCCTCCGAGCACTCCTGCCGGTCCTGAGTTAGAGACCGCGCCCGGTCATGTATGGGACCCTGAATGGCCCGCGGACCGGCTGGCGGGACCTCCGTGAATGCCTATCCGCCCTCCGAGCACTGCTGTCGGGCCTGAGTTAGAGACCGCGCCCGGTCATGTATGGGACCCTGAATGGCCCGCGGACCGGCTGGCGGAACCTCCGTGAATGCCTATCCGCCCTCCGAGCACTCCTGCCGGGCCTGAGTTAGAGACCGCGCCCGGTCAGTTATGGGACCCTAAATAGCCCGCGGACCGGCCGGCGGGACCTCCGTGAATGCCTATCCGCCCTCCGAGCACTCCTGCCGGGCCTGAGTTAGAGACCGCGCCCGGTCAGTTATGGGACCCTAAATAGCCCGCGGACCGGCCGGCGGGACCTCCGTGAATGCCTATCCGCCCTCCGAGCACTCCTGCCGGGCCTGAGTTAGAGACCGCGCCCGGTCAGTTATGGGACCCTAAATAGCCCGCGGAGAGGCCGGCGGGACCTCCGTGAATGCCTATCCGCCCTCCGAGCACTCCTGCCGGGCGTGAGTTAGAGACCGCGCCCGGTTCTTTATGGGACCCTATTTGGCCCGCGGACCGGCCGGCGGGATGTCCGTGAAAGCCTATCCGCCTTCCGAGCTCTCATGCCTGGCGTGGGTTAGCGTCCGCGCCCGGTCCCTTATGGAACCCTATTTGGCCCGCGGACCAGCTGGCGGGGCTTCCGTGAAAGCCTATCCGCCTTCCGAGCGCTCTTGCCGGGCGTGAGTTAGCGTCCGCACCCGGTCGCCTCACGTCACTCTGGTTAAGTTGGCAAAGTAAAAAGCGCTCTTGGGTCCTTCAGAGTGCGGAATTTATCACTGCGCATGAAGAAATGACAACCTGCAACGTTTGGTTTATGTTTTATAAGCATTTTTAGTTTTATTGCTTAAATCGCATTTTCTCGACGAGCTGAGCACGTTTTCTGGATGGTGCCTCTCCCGTCACTCTGGTTAGGTTGGCAAAGTAAAAAGTGCTCTTGGGTGCTTCAGAGTGCCGAGTTTATCACTGCGCATGAAGAAATGACCACCTGCAACGTTTGGTTTATGTTTTATAAGCATTTTTAATTGTATTGCTTAGAGCGCATTTTCTCGACGAGCTGAGCACGTTTTCTAGTTAAAAGCGCTCTTGGGTGCTTCAGAGTGCCGAGTTTATCACTGCGCATGAAGAAATGACCACCTGCAACGTTTGGTTTATGTTTTATAAGCATTTTTAATTTTATTGCTTAAATCGCATGTTCTCGACGAGCTGAGCACGTTTTCTGGATGGTGGCTCTCCCGTCACTCTGGTTAGGTTGGCATAGTAAAAAGCGCTCTTGGGGGCTTGAGAGTGCCGAGTTTATCACTGCGCATGAAGAAATGACCACCTGCAACGTTTGGTTTATGTTTTATAAGCATTTTTAGTTTTATTGCTTAAATCGCATTTTCTCGACGAGCTGAGCACGTTTTCTGGATGGTGCCTCTCCCGTCACTCTGGTTAGGTTGGCAAAGTAAAAAGTGCTCTTGGGTGCTTCAGAGTGCCGAGTTTATCACTGCGCATGAAGAAATGACCACCTGCAACGTTTGGTTTATGTTTTATAAGCATTTTTAATTGTATTGCTTAGAGCGCATTTTCTCGACGAGCTGAGCACGTTTTCTAGTAAAAAGCGCTCTTGGGTGCTTCAGAGTGCCGAGTTTATCACTGCGCATGCAGAAATGACCACCTGCAACGTTTGGTTTATGTTTTATTAGCATTTTTTGTTTTATTGCTTAAATCGCATTTTCTCGACGAGCTGAGCACGTTTTCTGGATGGTGCCTCTCCCGTCACTCTGGTTAGGTTGGCATAGTAAAAAGTGCTCTTGGGGGCTTCAGAGTGCCGAGTTTATCACTGCGCATGAAGAAATGACCACCTGCAACGTTTGGTTTATGTTTTATAAGCATTTTTTGTTTTATTGCTTAAATCGCATTTTCTCGACGAGCTGAGCACGTTTTCTGGATGGTGCCTCTCCCGTCACTCTGGTTAGGTTGGCATAGTAAAAAGTGCTCTTGGGGGCTTGAGAGTGCCCAGTTTATCACTGCGCATGCAGAAATGACCACCTGCAACGTTTGGTTTATGTTTTATAAGCATTTTTAATTGTATTGCTTAGAGCGCATTTTCTCGACGAGCTGAGCACGTTTTCTAGTTAAAAGCGCTCTTGGGTGCTTCAGAGTGCCGAGTTTATCACTGCGCATGAAGAAATGACCACCTGCAACGTTTGGTTTATGTTTTATAAGCATTTTTAATTTTATTGCTTAAATCGCATTTTCTCGACGAGCTGAGCACGTTTTCTGGATGGTGACTCTCCCGTCACTCTGGTTAGGTTGGCATAGTAAAAAGCGCTCTTGGGGGCTTGAGAGTGCCGAGTTTATCACTGCGCATGAAGAAATGACCACCTGCAACGTTTGGTTTATGTTTTATAAGCATTTTTAGTTTTATTGCTTAAATCGCATTTTCTCGACGAGCTGAGCACGTTTTCTGGATGGTGCCTCTCCCGTCACTCTGGTTAGGTTGGCAAAGTAAAAAGTGCTCTTGGGTGCTTCAGAGTCCCGAGTTTATCACTGCGCATGAAGAAATGACCACCTGCAACGTTTGGTTTATGTTTTATAAGCATTTTTAATTGTATTGCTTAGAGCGCATTTTCTCGACGAGCTGAGCACGTTTTCTAGTAAGAAGCGCTCTTGGGTGCTTCAGAGTGCCGAGTTTATCACTGCGCATGCAGAAATGACCACCTGCAACGTTTGGTTTATGTTTTATAAGCATTTTTTGTTTTATTGCTTAAATCGCATTTTCTCGACGAGCTGAGCACGTTTTCTGGATGGTGCCTCTCCCGTCACTCTGGTTAGGTTGGCATAGTAAAAAGTGCTCTTGGGGGCTTCAGAGTGCCCAGTTTATCACTGCGCATGCAGAAATGACCACCTGCAACGTTTGGTTTATGTTTTATAAGCATTTTTAATTGTATTGCTTAGAGCGCATTTTCTCGACGAGCTGAGCACGTTTTCTAGTAAAAAGCGCTCTTGGGTGCTTCAGAGTGCCGAGTTTATCACTGCGCATGCAGAAATGACCACCTGCAACGTTTGGTTTATGTTTTATAAGCATTTTTTGTTTTATTGCTTAAATCGCATTTTCTCGACGAGCTGAGCACGTTTTCTGGATGGTGCCTCTCCCGTCACTCTGGTTAGGTTGGCATAGTAAAAAGTGCTCTTGGGGGCTTCAGAGTGCCCAGTTTATCACTGCGCATGCAGAAATGACCACCTGCAACGTTTGGTTTATGTTTTATAAGCATTTTTAATTGTATTGCTTAGAGCGCATTTTCTCGACGAGCTGAGCACGTTTTCTAGTAAAAAGCGCTCTTGGGTGCTTCAGAGTGCCGAGTTTATCACTGCGCATGCAGAAATGACCACCTGCAACGTTTGGTTTATGTTTTATAAGCATTTTTTGTTTTATTGCTTAAATCGCATTTTCTCGACGAGCTGAGCACGTTTTCTGGATGGTGCCTCTCCCGTCACTCTGGTTAGGTTGGCATAGTAAAAAGTGCTCTTGGGGGCTTCAGAGTGCCCAGTTTATCACTGCGCATGCAGAAATGACCACCTGCAACGTTTGGTTTATGTTTTATAAGCATTTTTAGTTTTATTGCTTAAATCGCATTTTCTCGATGAGCTGAGCACGTTTTCTGGATGGTGCCTCTCCCGTCACTCTGGTTAGGTTGGCAAAGTAAAAAGCGCTCTTGGGTGCTTCAGAGTGCCGAGTTTATCACTGCACATGAAGAAATGACCACCTGCAACGTTTGGTTTATGTTTTATGAGCATTTTTAATTGTATTGCTTAGAGCGCATTTTCTCGACGAGCTGAGCACGTTTTCTAGTTAAAAGCGCTCTTGGGTGCTTCAGAGTGCCGAGTTTATCACTGCGCATGCAGAAATGACCACCTGCAACGTTTGGTTTATGTTTTATAAGCATTTTTAGTTTTATTGCTTAAATCGCATTTTCTCGACGAGCTGAGCACGTTTTCTGGATGGTGCCTCTCCCGTCACTCTGGTTAGGTTGGCATAGTAAAAAGTGCTCTTGGGGGCTTCAGAGTGCCCAGTTTATCACTGCGCATGCAGAAATGACCACCTGCAACGTTTGGTTTATGTTTTATAAGCATTTTTAGTTTTATTGCTTAAATCGCATTTTCTCGACGAGCTGAGCACGTTTTCTGGATGGTGCCTCTCCCGTCACTCTGGTTAGGTTGGCAAAGTAAAAAGCGCTCTTGGGTGCTTCAGAGTGCCGAGTTTATCACTGCGCATGAAGAAATGACCACCTGCAACGTTTGGTTTATGTTTTATAAGCATTTTTTGTGTTATTGCTTAAATCGCATTTTCTCGACGAGCTGAGCACGTTTTCTGGATGGTGCCTCTCCCGTCACTCTGGTTAGGTTGGCATAGTAAAAAGTGCTCTTGGGGGCTTGAGAGTGCCCAGTTTATCACTGCGCATGCAGAAATGACCACCTGCAACGTTTGGTTTATGTTTTATAAGCATTTTTAATTGTATTGCTTAGAGCGCATTTTCTCGACGAGCTGAGCACGTTTTCTAGTTAAAAGCGCTCTTGGGTGCTTCAGAGTGCCGAGTTTATCACTGCGCATGCAGAAATGACAACCTGCAACGTTTGGTTTATGTTTTATAAGCATTTTTTGTTTTATTGCTTAAATCGCATTTTCTCGACGAGCTGAGCACGTTTTCTGGATGGTGCCTCTCCCGTCACTCTGGTTAGGTTGGCATAGTAAAAAGTGCTCTTGGGGGCTTGAGAGTGCCGAGTTTATCACTGCGCATGAAGAAATGACCACCTGCAATGTTTGGTTTATGTTTTATAAGCATTTTTAATTTTATTGCTTAAATCGCATTTTCTCGACGAGCTGAGCACGTTTTCTGGATGGTGCCTCTCCCGTCACTCTGGTTAGGTTGGCATAGTAAAAAGTGCTCTTGGGGGCTTGAGAGTGCCCAGTTTATCACTGCGCATGCAGAAATGACCACCTGCAACGTTTGGTTTATGTTTTATAAGCATTTTTAATTGTATTGCTTAGAGCGCATTTTCTCGACGAGCTGAGCACGTTTTCTAGTTAAAAGCGCTCTTGGGTGCTTCAGAGTGCCGAGTTTATCACTGCGCATGCAGAAATGACAACCTGCAACGTTTGGTTTATGTTTTATAAGCATTTTTTGTTTTATTGCTTAAATCGCATTTTCTCGACGAGCTGAGCACGTTTTCTGGATGGTGCCTCTCCCGTCACTCTGGTTAGGTTGGCATAGTAAAAAGTGCTCTTGGGGGCTTCAGAGTGCCCAGTTTATCACTGCGCATGCAGAAATGACCAACTGCAACGTTTGGTTTATGTTTTATAAGCATTTTTAGTTTTATTGCTTAAATCGCATTTTCTCGACGAGCTGAGCACGTTTTCTGGATGGTGCCTCTCCCGTCACTCTGGTTAGGTTGGCAAAGTAAAAAGCGCTCTTGGGTGCTTCAGAGTGCCGAGTTTATCACTGCGCATGAAGAAATGACCACCTGCAACGTTTGGTTTATGTTTTATAAGCATTTTTAATTGTATTGCTTAGAGTGCATTTTCTCGACGAGCTGAGCACGTTTTCTAGTAAAAAGCGCTCTTGGGTGCTTCAGAGTGCCGGGTTTATCACTGCGCATGCAGAAATGACCACCTGCAACGTTTGGTTTATGTTTTATAAGCATTTTTTGTTTTATTGCTTAGAGTGCATTTTCTCGACGAGCTGAGCACGTTTTCTAGTAAAAAGCGCTCTTGGGTGCTTCAGAGTGCCGAGTTGAGTGCGTGGTTTAGCGTCCGCCCCCGGTCCCTTATGGGACCCTATTTGGCCCGCGGACCGGCTGGCGGGAGCTCCGTGAAAGCCTGTCCGCCCTCCGAGCACTCCTGCCGGGCGTGGGTTAGAGACCGCGCCCGGTCACTTATGGGACCCTAATTGGCCCGCGGACCGGCTGGCGGTACCACCGTGAAAGCCTATCCGCCCTCCGAGCACTCCTGCCGGGCGTGAGTTCGAGACCGCGCCCGGTCACTTATGGGACCCTAAATGGCCCGCGGACCGGCTGGCGGTAACTTCGTGAAAGCCTATTCGCCCTCCGAGCACTCCTGCCGGTCTTGAGTTAGAGACCGCGCCCGGTCCCTTATGGGACCCTAAATGGCCCGTGGACCGGCTGGCGGGACCTCCGTGAATGCCTATCCGCCCTCCGAGCACTGCTGCCGGGCCTGAGTTAGAGACCGCGCTCGGTCATGTATGGGACCCTGAATGGCCCGCGGACCGGCTGGCGGGATCTCCGTGAATGCCTATCCGCCCTCCGAGCACTCCTGCCGGGCCTGAGTTAGAGACCGCGCCCGGTCACGTATGGGACCCTGAATGGCCCGCGGACCGGCTGGCGGGACCTCCGTGAATGCCTATCCGCCCTCCGAGCACTGCTGCCGGGCCTGAGTTAGAGACCGCGCCCGGTCATGTATGGGACCCTGAATGGCCCGCGGACCGGCTGGCGGGACCTCCGTGAATGCCTATCCGCCCTCCGAGCACTGCTGCCGGGCCTGAGTTAGAGACCGCGCCCGGTCATGTATGGGACCCTGAATGGCCCGCGGACCGGCTGGCGGGACCTCCGTGAATGCCTATCCGCCCTCCGAGCACTCCTGCCGGGCCTGAGTTAGAGACCGCGCCCGGTCAGTTATGGGACCCTAAATAGCCCGCGGACCGGCCGGCGGGACCTCCGTGAATGCCTATCCGCCCTCCGAGCACTCCTGCCGGGCCTGAGTTAGAGACCGCGCCCGGTCAGTTATGGGACCCTAAATAGCCCGCGGACCGGCTGGCGGGACCTCCGTGAATGCCTATCCGCCCTCCGAGCACTCCTGCCGGGCCTGAGTTAGAGACCGCGCCCGGTCATGTATGGGACCCTGAATGGCCCGCGGACCGGCTGGCGGGACCTCCGTGAATGCCTATCCGCCCTCCGAGCACTGCTGCCGGGCCTGAGTTAGAGACCGCGCCCGGTCATGTATGGGACCCTGAATGGCCCGCGGACCGGCTGGCGGGACCTCCGTGAATGCCTATCCGCCCTCCGAGCACTGCTGCCGGGCCTGAGTTAGAGACCGCGCCCGGTCATGTATGGGACCCTGAATGGCCCGCGGACCGGCTGGCGGGACCTCCGTGAATGCCTATCCGCCCTCCGAGCACTCCTGCCGGGCCTGAGTTAGAGACCGCGCCCGGTCATGTATGGGACCCTGAATGGCCCGCGGACCGGCTGGCGGGACCTCCGTGAATGCCTATCCGCCCTCCGAGCACTGCTGCCGGGCCTGAGTTAGAGACCGCGCCCGGTCATGTATGGGACCCTGAATGGCCCGCGGACCGGCCGGCGGGACCTCCGTGAATGCCTATCCGCCCTCCGAGCACTCCTGCCGGGCCTGAGTTAGAGACCGCGCCCGGTCACGTATGGGACCCTGAATGGCCCGCGGACCGGCTGGCGGGACCTCCGTGAATGCCTATCCGCCCTCCGAGCACTGCTGCCGGGCCTGAGTTAGAGACCGCGCCCGGTCACGTATGGGACTCTGAATGGCCCGCGGACCGGCTGGCGGGACTTCCGTGAATGCCTATCCGCCCTCCGAGCACTCCTGCCGGGCCTGAGTTAGAGACCGCGCCCGGTCATGTATGGGACCCTGAATGGCCCGCGGACCGGCTGGCGGGACCTCCGTGAATGCCTATCCGCCCTCCGAGCACTCCTGCCGGGCCTGAGTTAGAGACCGCGCCCGGTCAGTTCTGGGACCCTAAATA
This sequence comes from Syngnathus acus, assembly GCF_901709675.1. Lineage (NCBI taxonomy): Eukaryota > Metazoa > Chordata > Actinopteri > Syngnathiformes > Syngnathidae > Syngnathus > Syngnathus acus. Next base: position 53,002 of record NW_023590228.1, read on the forward strand.
GCCCGCGGACCGGCCGGCGGGACCTCCGTGAATGCCTATCCGCCCTCCGAGCACTCCTGCCGGGCCTGAGTTAGAGACCGCGCCCGGTCAGTTATGGGACCCTAAATATCCCGCGGACCGGCTGGCGGGACTTCCGTGAATGCCTATCCGCCCTCCGAGCACTCCTGCCGGGCCTGAGTTAGAGACCGCGCCCGGTCACGTATGGGACCCTGAATGGCCCGCGGACCGGCTGGCGGGACCTCCGTGAATGCCTATCCGCCCTCCGAGCACTGCTGCCGGGCCTGAGTTAGAGACCGCGCCCGGTCATGTATGGGACCCTGAATGGCCCGCGGACCGGCTGGCGGGACCTCCGTGAATGCCTATCCGCCCTCCGAGCACTCCTGCCGGGCCTGAGTTAGAGACCGCGCCCGGTCATGTATGGGACCCTGAATGGCCCGCGGACCGGCTAGCGGGATCTCCGTGAATGCCTATCCGCCCTCCGAGCACTCCTGCCGGGCCTGAGTTAGAGACCGCGCCCGGTCAGTTATGGGACCCTAAATAGCCCGAAGACCGTCCGGCGGGACCTCCGTGAATGCCTATCCGCCCTCCGAGCACTCCTGCCGGGCCTGAGTTAGAGACCGCGCCCGGTCAGTTATGGGACCCTAAATAGCCCGCGGACCGGCTGGCGGGACCTCCGTGAATGCCTATACGCCCTCCGAGCACTCCTGCCCGGCGTGAGTTAGAGACCGCGCCCGGTTCTTTATGGGACCCTATTTGGCCCGCGGACCGGCCGGCGGGAAGTCCGTGAAAGCCTATCCGCCTTCCGAGCTCTCATGCCTGGCGTGGGTTAGCGTCCGCGCCCGGTCCCTTATGGAACCCTATTTGGCCCGCGGACCTGCTGGCGGGGCTTCCGTGAAAGCCTATCCGCCTTCCGAGCGCTCTTGCCGGGCGTGAGTTAGCGTCCGCACCCGGTCGCCGCACGTCACTCTGGTTAAGTTGGCAAAGTAAAAAGCGCTCTTGGGTCCTTCAGAGTGCGGAGTTTATCACTGCGCATGAAGAAATGACAACCTGCAACGTTTGGTTTATGTTTTATAAGCATTTTTAGTTTTATTGCTTAAATCGCATTTTCTCGACGAGCTGAGCACGTTTTCTGGATGGTGCCTCTCCCGTCACTCTGGTTAGGTTGGCAAAGTAAAAAGTGCTCTTGGGTGCTTCAGAGTGCCGAGTTTATCACTGCGCATGAAGAAATGACCACCTGCAACGTTTGGTTTATGTTTTATAAGCATTTTTTATTGTATTGCTTAGAGCGCATGTTCTCGACGAGCTGAGCACGTTTTCTAGTAAAAAGCGCTCTTGGGTGCTTCAGAGTGCCGGGTTTATAACTGCGCATGAAGAAATGACCACCTGCAACGTTTGGTTTATGTTTTATAAGCATTTTTTGTTTTATTGCTTAAATCGCATTTTCTCGACGAGCTGAGCACGTTTTCTGGATGGTGCCTCTCCCGTCACTCTGGTTAGGTTGGCATAGTAAAAAGCGCTCTTGGGGGCTTCAGAGTGCCCAGTTTATCACTGCGCATGAAGAAATGACCACCTGCAACGTTTGGTTTATGTTTTATAAGCATTTTTAGTTTTATTGCTTAAATAGCATTTTCTCGACGAGCTGAGCACGTTTTCTGGATGGTGCCTCTCCCGTCACTCTGGTTAGGTTGGCAAAGTAATAAGTGCTCTTGGGTGCTTCAGAGTGCCGAGTTTATCACTGCACATGAAGAAATGACCACCTGCAACGTTTGGTTTATGTTTTATGAGCATTTTTAATTGTATTGCTTAGAGCGCATTTTCTCGACGAGCTGAGCACGTTTTCTAGTTAAAAGCGCTCTTGGGTGCTTCAGAGTGCCGAGTTTATCACTGCGCATGCAGAAATGACCACCTGCAACGTTTGGTTTATGTTTTATAAGCATTTTTTGTTTTATTGCTTAAATCGCATTTTCTCGACGAGCTGAGCACGTTTTCTGGATGGTGCCTCTCCCGTCACTCTGGTTAGGTTGGCATAGTAAAAAGTGCTCTTGGGGGCTTCAGAGTGCCCAGTTTATCACTGCGCATGCAGAAATGACCACCTGCAACGTTTGGTTTATGTTTTATAAGCATTTTTAGTTTTATTGCTTAAATCGCATTTTCTCGACGAGCTGAGCACGTTTTCTGGATGGTGCCTCTCCCGTCACTTTGGTTAGGTTGGCAAAGTAAAAAGCGCTCTTGGGTGCTTCAGAGTGCCGAGTTTATCACTGCACATAAAGAAATGACCACCTGCAACGTTTGGTTTATGTTTTATGAGCATTTTTAATTGTATTGCTTAGAGCGCATTTTCTCGACGAGCTGAGCACTATTTCTAGTAAAAAGCGCTCTTGGGTGCTTCAGAGTGCCGGGTTTATCACTGCGCATGCAGAAATGACCACCTGCAACGTTTGGTTTATGTTTTATAAGCATTTTTTGTTTTATTGCTTAAATCGCATTTTCTCGACGAGCTGAGCACGTTTTCTGGATGGTGCCTCTCCCGTCACTCTGGTTAGGTTGGCATAGTAAAAAGTGCTCTTGGGGGCTTCAGAGTGCCCAGTTTATCACTGCGCATGCAGAAATGACAACCTGCAACGTTTGGTTTATGTTTTATAAGCATTTTTAGTTTTATTGCTTAAATCGCATTTTCTCGACGAGCTGAGCACGTTTTCTGGATGGTGCCTCTCCCGTCACTCTGGTTAGGTTGGCATAGTAAAAAGTGCTCTTGGGGGCTTCAGAGTGCCCAGTTTATCACTGCGCATGCAGAAATGACCACCTGCAACGTTTGGTTTATGTTTTATAAGCATTTTTAGTTTTATTGCTTAAATCGCATTTTCTCGACGAGCTGAGCACGTTTTCTGGATGGTGCCTCTCCCGTCACTCTGGTTAGGTTGGCAAAGTAAAAAGCGCTCTTGGGTGCTTCAGAGTGCCGAGTTTATCACTGCACATAAAGAAATGACCACCTGCAACGTTTGGTTTATGTTTTATGAGCATTTTTAATTGTATTGCTTAGAGCGCATTTTCTCGACGAGCTGAGCACTATTTCTAGTAAAAAGCGCTCTTGGGTGCTTCAGAGTGCCGGGTTTATCACTGCGCATGCAGAAATGACCACCTGCAACGTTTGGTTTATGTTTTATAAGCATTTTTTGTTTTATTGCTTAAATCGCATTTTCTCGACGAGCTGAGCACGTTTTCTGGATGGTGCCTCTCCCGTCACTCTGGTTAGGTTGGCATAGTAAAAAGCGCTCTTGGGGGCTTCAGAGTGCCCAGTTTATCACTGCGCATGCAGAAATGACCACCTGCAACGTTTGGTTTATGTTTTATAAGCATTTTTAGTTTTATTGCTTAAATCGCATTTTCTCGACGAGCTGAGCACGTTTTCTGGATGGTGCCTCTCCCGTCACTCTGGTTAGGTTGGCAAAGTAAAAAGCGCTCTTGGGTGCTTCAGAGTGCCGAGTTTATCACTGCACATAAAGAAATGACCACCTGCAACGTTTGGTTTATGTTTTATGAGCATTTTTAATTGTATTGCTTAGAGCGCATTTTCTCGACGAGCTGAGCACTATTTCTAGTAAAAAGCGCTCTTGGGTGCTTCAGAGTGCCGGGTTTATCACTGCGCATGCAGAAATGACCACCTGCAACGTTTGGTTTATGTTTTATAAGCATTTTTTGTTTTATTGCTTAAATCGCATTTTCTCGACGAGCTGAGCACGTTTTCTGGATGGTGCCTCTCCCGTCACTCTGGTTAGGTTGGCATAGTAAAAAGCGCTCTTGGGGGCTTCAGAGTGCCCAGTTTATCACTGCGCATGCAGAAATGACCACCTGCAACGTTTGGTTTATGTTTTATAAGCATTTTTAGTTTTATTGCTTAAATCGCATTTTCTCGACGAGCTGAGCACGTTTTCTGGATGGTGGCTCTCCCGTCACTCTGGTTAGGTTGGCATAGTAAAAAGCGCTCTTGGGGGCTTGAGAGTGCCGAGTTTATCACTGCGCATGAAGAAATGACCACCTGCAACGTTTGGTTTATGTTTTATAAGCATTTTTAGTTTTATTGCTTAAATAGCATTTTCTCGACGAGCTGAGCACGTTTTCTGGATGGTGCCTCTCCCGTCACTCTGGTTAGGTTGGCAAAGTAAAAAGCGCTCTTGGGTGCTTCAGAGTGCCGAGTTTATCACTGCACATAAAGAAATGACCACCTGCAACGTTTGGTTTATGTTTTATGAGCATTTTTAATTGTATTTGTTGAGTTCGAAGAGTTTTCTTCTTCTTCGGCCATGTTCTCTTAATAATGCACACACTTGGTTGGTTGATTACTTTTCCCGTTTATTTTATTGTCCGCAACACAGGAGGGCACAAATACACGCACATCAAGTCTTGGATGCAGTTCGCGCTACATAACAACCCGGAACAGGAAGTGAAGTCGTCCATGATCACCAAAACAAAATCACCTCCAAAACAAAACGACAATTTAAAAGAACATCTTTCCACAACAAAAGATAAACCAACACATTCACTCAGGAGAACATAAATCCAACACCCCCCCTTGTTCTCATGCTGTTAACCCATAGCATATTTTGCATTTCCAAAGAACCATTTTTGAAACTTTCTGAGTCTCACTTTTGTAACTGGTTTTGTTAGTATGTCTGCAGCCATTTCTTCTGATGGACAGTATTCAATGCAGATTTTCCCTTCATTTAACGCTTCTCGAATGAAGTGATATTTCACATCAATGTGCTTCGACCTCTGTCGGTTCACTGGATTTTTACTCAAAGCAATGGCCCCTTGGTTGTCCCCAAACAGTTTGGCACATGTGTACCTTTTTCTGTCCATCCCGTTTAACAGTTGGATTAAGTACATGCATTCTTGAGTAGTGGTTGCAAGACCAATGTATTCGGCTTCACATGTCGAGAGTGCCACTGTAGGCTGTTTCTTTGTCTTCCAGGATATTACTGGTCCCTCTTTAGTAAGTGCAAAACAGTACCCTGTTGTACTGCGTCTATCTTTTACAGAGGATGCCCAGTCAGAGTCACTGTAAGCAATTAGATCTAGGTCCTCACTGCTTTTCTTAAAGATCAGTTCAAAATCATTTGTGCCTTTTAGGTATCTGAGGACTTGTTTTGCTGTTACTAAGTCCTCTCTCGTGGGTTGAGCTAGTGTTTGAGATAGTCTGCTAACAACCCAGCTTATATCTGGTCTCGTACACGTCATGGCATATATCAGACTGCCCACTATTTCTCTATACTCCCTTGGGTTAACTATCCCATTTGTATCACTTCCTCCACTTATAGTAGTGTCCGTTTTTAATTCACACGGTGTGGATCTGGGTTTACATTCTGACATCCCAAAACGTTCCAACATTCTTTGAATGTACCTCTTCTGATTCATCCTGATTTCAGCCTCTTTTTGTATAAACTGGATACCAAGAAAACTGGATATTTTCCCCAGGTCTTTCATGTTAAACTTTGACCTCATTGTTTCTTTGAATATGTTCAACATGTTCATATTGCTAGCCGCAATGATCAAGTCATCTACCCAGATGATAACCAGCAGAGTTTCATGGTCAATGTCTTTCCTGTATACACAGTGATCAGAAAGGTTTCTTTCAAAGTCATTTTGTTCAAGGTAGTCATTCAAGAGTTTGTACCAGTTTCTCCCTGATTGTTTTAACCCGTAAAGGGATTTCTTTAATTTGTACACCAAATTTTCTCCTGACTCTGTTTGCTCAAAACCTTCTGGTTGGTCCATGTATATTTCTTCCTCAATGGGAGCATGCAAATATGCAGTTTTAACATCCATTTGGTGGATAATAAGATCATTCTGGACTGATATTTGCATTAGGGTTCGTACAGATGTCATGTTTGCTGTTGGTGCAAATGTCTCGTGGTAGTCTATTCCTTGTGTTTGGTTGTAACCTTTTGCTACAAACCTGGCTTTGAATATTTGTCCTTGTTCATTTTCTTTGAGGGCGTAGACCCATTTTCCTCCAATGGTATTTCTACCATTAGGTAAAGTAGTCAGTTCAAATGTGTCATTCTCTTTCAGGGATTTGATTTCTTCTGTCATTGCCTGTTTCCACATTGTTGCCTTTGGTGACATCAGTGCCTCTTTATAGGTTTGGGGAATTCCACATGTTGCTCTGTAACAATAATCAACACTTACAGAATTTACATTAGCTAGCACTTTGCAGTTAGATATGTAATCCTCTAAATATTTAGGAGGCTTTCTTTATCTGTTAGGGTAGCGTTCAGTTTGGTTTTGATCATCACCCTCATTTCTTTCTGTGTCAAGGTTTGGTTCATTTGTGTTGATTTCTTCTTCTCTAGGAGTTCTATTCTCTGCTGCATTTTCATTTTGTTGTTCTGTACTTTCCTTTGAAGGCACTACATGCTCATAAGTCTGAATTTCTGTGTCACATTCATTAGTCTGTGTTTGTTGTTCAACAGTGTTCTTTTTGATAAATCTCACGAGTCTGTGTTTTGACACTTTTCCTGTGTGTGGGTAATAAACCAGGTATGCTGGGCTATTTTTACTATACCCCACAAATATTCCTTTTCCACATCTGGGATCAAGTTTCTTGTGATCATGTACGTATGCATAACAGTCTGACCCAAATATCCACAGTTTTGAGAGATCTGGTCTTTTCCCTGTTAACATCTGATATGGTGTACTTTTAGTCCTGTTACTGTAGCATCTGTTGCGAGTGTGTGCTGCATTTTGAATGGCATAAGGCCATAATTCTTTTGGCAGCCCCTTTTCTAGTAAAAGACACCTCCCCATTTCAAAGAGAGTTCTCCATTGTCTCTCAGCTGTGCCATTCTGATGAGGAGAATATGGCGCAGATGTCTCATGTTTTATACCTTTTTCCCTTAAAAGAGACTGGAAGGAACTGCTTGTGAATTCAGTGCCATTGTCCGATCTAATGCACTTAACACTGCCATATGGTGCACAGTCAGCTAGAAACTTTGCTGTGGCCTCTGTGGTGTCACTTTTCTGTTTTAGAAAGTAAACTGACACTGCCCCTGAAAAATCATCTGTGAATATTATAGCATATTTGTGACCACTTTGGCCACTTGGTTCAATGGGGCCGGCTAGATCAGTGTGCACCAACTGTAATGGCTTACTCGCTTTTGGGTCGCTTTGTCTGTTTCTGTCGTTAGTGAATTTCCCTTCTGTGCACACATTACAATCTAACATGTCACTGCCTGTGATTTTCATGCCCTCTACAACATCAGGTAGCTTTAACACATCTCTAACATTACAATGTCCTAAAATTTCGTGCCATGTTTTCACATCACAAGTCAGATTAACAGTGTCACAGGACATCATGTCATTGAATGATGTTTCATTATTTACCGTTTTCAAATAGTAGAGTCTGTTGTATTCTTCGATGTAGAAGACTGTCCCATCTTTGTTCACCAGTTCACTCTGTCCCTTCTTGAAGATCACCTGTGCTCCATAGGTTGTAGCTGCCTTCACTGAAAATATGCTCTGAGGGTAGGATGGGATGAACAAGGCATCTCTCAATGTGATGGTGGTACAGTGTCCTTGTACGTCCTGTAGAGAGACGTTGGCATCTCCCCTCTTGAGTGCGACGTTATTTGTCCTGGATCCATCAGCAAGCTCCATGTAGTGTTTCTCAGGATCAAAAGTCTCATCAAACTTTATGAACTTGTTCTTCTCCGTAATGATGTGTGAAGTAGCACCACAGTCCACCATTAGTCATTCTCTTCTTATGTCAGTAGGCAGAAGTCTTTGACTAACTTTAAATACAAAAGTCTGCTCTTCTTTCTTGTCCTCTTGTTTTTCTACAGTTAGTTTTGCATCATCTCTGTACTTGGTTTTTCTTCTACATGTCTCATCACTGTGTGTCGAGCTTCTATGGTAGCTACACCATCTAGGTGTTCCCTTTTGGCGACAATCTTTTACAAAATGTCCTCGGTTTCCACATCCATGACAGATGATTGAGGTTAAATCAACCTTCATCACATGATCTGTTTTCACTTTGTTGTCGAATTTCTCGGTTTCCTCATAACTTCGTAGGTTGCTTTTGAACTGTGTGAATGTTAAATCTTCACTGCTTTGAGTTGTGTGAATAGCAAATGGCTTGTAAGCTTCAGGAAGCCCCTTTAATATCATAGCGATAATAAGTCCATCACTGATGACTTCTTTTGCATTTCTTAGGGAGGTCACTGCTTTTTCAGCTCGGATAATATAATCTATCACTGTCTCATCAGGTTTCTTCTGTAAAGACGTCAGCTCTGTGTACAGTGCGATGATTCTAGGTTTGCCTTTACTATCGTAGTGGTCACGGAGTATTTTTAAAGCTTTTCTTCCGTCGTCAGTCGCATCTCTCATTACCAGTGAAAGGCTTTTATCATCAAGAAACTGAATCAGTTCAGCGTAGCATTCAGCATTCTTCTCTGCATCTGGATTATTGTCTGACAATGTAGTGTCCTTTAGGCCAATGATCCGCATGTGGCCGAGAAACTTTGTCTCCCAGAGTTCGTAACCGTTTTCGTCTCCGTTGAACACTAACCTCTGCCATCTTCCTCCTGTTGTGTTACGCCTGGGCCCATAACCTGTTGAGTTCGAAGAGTTTTCTTCTTCTTCGGCCATGTTCTCTTAATAATGCACACACTTGGTTGGTTGATTACTTTTCCCGTTTATTTTATTGTCCGCAACACAGGAGGGCACAAATACACGCACATCAAGTCTTGGATGCAGTTCGCGCTACATAACAACCCGGATCACCAAAACAAAATCACCTCCAAAACAAAACGACAATTTAAAAGAACATCTTTCCACAACAAAAGATAAACCAACACATTCACTCAGGAGAACATAAATCCAACAGTATTGCTTAGAGCGCATTTTCTCGACGAGCTGAGCACTATTTCTAGTAAAAAGCGCTCTTGGGTGCTTCAGAGTGCCGGGTTTATCACTGCGCATGCAGAAATGACCACCTGCAACGTTTGGTTTATGTTTTATAAGCATTTTTTGTTTTATTGCTTAAATCGCATTTTCTCGACGAGCTGAGCACGTTTTCTGGATGGTGCCTCTCCCGTCACTCTGGTTAGGTTGGCATAGTAAAAAGCGCTCTTGGGGGCTTCAGAGTGCCCAGTTTATCACTGCGCATGCAGAAATGACCACCTGCAACGTTTGGTTTATGTTTTATAAGCATTTTTAGTTTTATTGCTTAATCGCATTTTCTCGACGAGCTGAGCACGTTTTCTGGATGGTGCCTCTCCCGTCACTCTGGTTAGGTTGGCAAAGTAAAAAGCGCTCTTGGGTGCTTCAGAGTGCCGAGTTTATCACTGCACATAAAGAAATGACCACCTGCAACGTTTGGTTTATGTTTTATGAGCATTTTTAATTGTATTGCTTAGAGCGCATTTTCTCGACGAGCTGAGCACTATTTCTAGTAAAAAGCGCTCTTGGGTGCTTCAGAGTGCCGGGTTTATCACTGCGCATGCAGAAATGACCACCTGCAACGTTTGGTTTATGTTTTATAAGCATTTTTTGTTTTATTGCTTAAATCGCATTTTCTCGACGAGCTGAGCACGTTTTCTGGATGGTGCCTCTCCCGTCACTCTGGTTAGGTTGGCATAGTAAAAAGTGCTCTTGGGGGCTTCAGAGTGCCCAGTTTATCACTGCGCATGCAGAAATGACCACCTGCAACGTTTGGTTTATGTTTTATAAGCATTTTAGTTTTATTGCTTAAATCGCATTTTCTCGACGAGCTGAGCACGTTTTCTGGATGGTGCCTCTCCCGTCACTCTGGTTAGGTTGGCAAAGTAAAAAGCGCTCTTGGGTGCTTCAGAGTGCCGAGTTTATCACTGCACATAAAGAAATGACCACCTGCAACGTTTGGTTTATGTTTTATGAGCATTTTTAATTGTATTGCTTAGAGCGCATTTTCTCGACGAGCTGAGCACTATTTCTAGTAAAAAGCGCTCTTGGGTGCTTCAGAGTGCCGGGTTTATCACTGCGCATGCAGAAATGACCACCTGCAACGTTTGGTTTATGTTTTATAAGCATTTTTTGTTTTATTGCTTAAATCGCATTTTCTCGACGAGCTGAGCACGTTTTCTGGATGGTGCCTCTCCCGTCACTCTGGTTAGGTTGGCATAGTAAAAAGCGCTCTTGGGGGCTTCAGAGTGCCCAGTTTATCACTGCGCATGCAGAAATGACCACCTGCAACGTTTGGTTTATGTTTTATAAGCATTTTTAGTTTTATTGCTTAAATCGCATTTTCTCGACGAGCTGAGCATGTTTTCTGGATGGTGCCTCTCCCGTCACTCTGGTTAGGTTGGCAAAGTAAAAAGCGCTCTTGGGTGCTTCAGAGTGCCGAGTTTATCACTGCACATAAAGAAATGACCACCTGCAACGTTTGGTTTATGTTTTATGAGCATTTTTAATTGTATTGCTTAGAGCGCATTTTCTCGACGAGCCGAGCACTATTTCTAGTAAAAAGCGCTCTTGGGTGCTTCAGAGTGCCGGGTTTATCACTGCGCATGCAGAAATGACCACCTGCAACGTTTGGTTTATGTTTTATAAGCATTTTTTGTTTTATTGCTTAAATCGCATTTTCTCGACGAGCTGAGCACGTTTTCTGGATGGTGCCTCTCCCGTCACTCTGGTTAGGTTGGCATAGTAAAAAGCGCTCTTGGGGGCTTCAGAGTGCCCAGTTTATCACTGCGCATGCAGAAATGACCACCTGCAACGTTTGGTTTATGTTTTATAAGCATTTTTAGTTTTATTGCTTAAATCACATTTTCTCGACGAGCTGAGCACGTTTTCTGGATGGTGCCTCTCCCGTCACTCTGGTTAGGTTGGCAAAGTAAAAAGCGCTCTTGGGTGCTTCAGAGTGCCGAGTTTATCACTGCACATAAAGAAATGACCACCTGCAACGTTTGGTTTATGTTTCATGAGCATTTTTAATTGTATTGCTTAGAGCGCATTTTCTCGACGAGCTGAGCACTATTTCTAGTAAAAAGCGCTCTTGGGTGCTTCAGAGTGCCGGGTTTATCACTGCGCATGCAGAAATGACCACCTGCAACGTTTGGTTTATGTTTTATAAGCATTTTTTGTTTTATTGCTTAAATCGCATTTTCTCGACGAGCTGAGCACGTTTTCTGGATGGTGCCTCTCCCGTCACTCTGGTTAGGTTGGCATAGTAAAAAGTGCTCTTGGGGGCTTCAGAGTGCCCAGTTTATCACTGCGCATGCAGAAATAACCACCTGCAACGTTTGGTTTATGTTTTATAAGCATTTTTAGTTTTATTGCTTAAATCACATTTTCTCGACGAGCTGAGCACGTTTTCTGGATGGTGCCTCTCCCGTCACTCTGGTTAGGTTGGCAAAGTAAAAAGCGCTCTTGGGTGCTTCAGAGTGCCGAGTTTATCACTGCACATAAAGAAATGACCACCTGCAACGTTTGGTTTATGTTTTATGAGCATTTTTAATTGTATTGCTTAGAGCGCATTTTCTCGACGAGCTGAGCACTATTTGTTAGGGTAGTGTTCACTCTAACTTATTTTGCAAGAACCACACTGGAGACAAGTTAGTCGTTTCAGACACCTGCAGGCGGAGAGTTCACTCGTCGCTGTGCTTACAGCGATGGTCGAATGAAGTCTGAAGTCAGGCCTCATCAGGTGCATATTTATTGAGAAGAAACACAGTGGGGTTGAAAGTGGGGGTGTGAGAACCCAGGAAGGGGTGAAGACGCTCCCCTGCTGATCAAAGCATAGCAGGGGGCCTTTTACGACTTTGTGGAAACAAAGCAACTTTGATTGCTTCCTCTGCAGCTAGTCAATCAGGTGAAAATATCTTAGCACTTTGGTCTACTACTTTTGGTAAGACAGGACAAGCTAGGTAAATTAGTACAGGTTACATTCCAACATAATCATACGATGAAGATATTCTGCAAACCCTAACATATCCCCCCTGTTTTATCATATGAGTATGTCAAACCCGATCAATCAAACATAAGAAAGAAAATACAATGACAGCAATAATTTCCAGTGAAGACGAGGCATTTCCCTCAATGCTCCAGTCCAAATTTTGTGTGCAACTGAAAAACCTGCGGCCAGATTAAATGCAGGAAAAGAGTTACACGGCCCCTTTGCCTTAGGCGACCAGAATGTTATCAATAAAAAAAGAAAAAGAAAAACACAGAAACAGTACATCATTGTACCCATCACTTGCAAGGCATTTTCGATGGTCAAATCATCAAGTTTCTGTAAACGAATGCTGAGCTAAACAGCATCTACGCAATCCACGTCTCGCAGCACATCATAGTCATCACATCCGTCATCTCTAAGAAGTTGTATATGTACTTGTGCCACGGTAGAAGACACAAGCCTTGTCACAGCAGACTTCAAACATGGGATAACACAGGTCGTAAACAAGCACAACAATACCAGCACAGCAAGCACAGGAGTCACAAGTTTCAACAGTAACTGCCACCACGCGCCAGAGAATAGCCATGAAAAGAAATCCCATTGATGTGGGATGTTATCCTCCGACATGGCCTGCTGTAAATTCCTCAGTGAGTACATGGCTTCCTTGATGTGCGTGTCGTTATCTCCTGGAATGTATGTGCAACATGAAGTCCCAATGATGTGGCACACACCACCTTGTGCTGCCGTCAACAAGTCCAGAACCATCCTGTTTTGCAAGACCATTAGTCTAATAGCCTGGATCTCTCTATTTTGTCCATCATCGACTTGCAGTGAGAGGTTCACAAAGGATTGAAAACGATAGTTCAGTGTCTCGATGAAGAGAGATTGTTTTCCAACTCCGATCCAAGGAAAAAGCGCATGAACAACTTTGTTTCCAACAGGCCATATTTTATGGTCGTCCGGAACATTTGCACCCCAGACAGGGTCATGGGGGTCAAAGGTTGTAATCGCCCTGCGGCGACGTCCAGAAGAGTTGTGTGCTGTCGTCAGCTGACGATGTTGTATCCTGTAGGTGTGGTCTGTCACCCACACTGGTGCACACACTCCTGTCCAGTTGGCGGGCAGCATCGGATAAACCTTGTGACCACAAAGCCACCAGCCATTCTGTATGAAGTATGTTCCGTTTGATGGTGCAGCCATGTTGGTCGGAGAGCCCTCACCACCTGAAATGGCTCTCTTATCCTGACACTCAGTGGCGATGTCCAAAGCTCCCATCCAGTTCCCTCCTGGAGAGCAGTCTCTGTCAATGCATTTGTGGGTCTCACTTCCTTGGATGTAACACGTATAGTTCACTCCAGGTGGCCGGTCTGTGAAGGCCACCTGCGGCAGTGTTCGTCCTTTAACAGTCACATTGAGATTTGTCCAGAAAAGCTGATCACAGGTACCTTCCGCAAGTCCAGGGCGGGACGGGTCGGCATCACTGACTGTGACAGCACGGTGTTGATATCCAACTCCTCCCATGGATGCCATGCATTTCGCTTCAGTGACATTCATTGCTCTGGCCTCCAAGTGAACTTGTGTGGAGGACGGCGGGAGTTTGGAACACACATAGCAGCCCTCCTGTGTGTGCGATCTCACAGTGAATTTGACGTAGCGGTACCACGTGTTGGTTTCGTATGGGTTTCTCGGGTCCCATGACCAGTCCTCAAAGTTCTCATCGTGTGACCATCGTTTTCCACGGTCAACATTGTCACTTGGTCTGTTCAGTTGAGTCCATAGACCATAGCACGCTCCAACCACAACGCAGCAGAGGATCCATCTGGCATATGGAGCCCCGTTGCTACTAGGATGGCAGAGACACCGGGACATCCCCTCGCCTAGCGGAGTGGGGATCGTTGTTTTCTTCACCAACATTGAGACGTCCCACCCTAAACGATAGGACTCCTTTGAAGTCAGCCTTCCCCCCACTCCGAATTAGGGGTCCAGCACTCTCTGCAACTTGCAGTGGCTGAGGTGAATCCAGCTGGGCCGTTCAGCGATCTTTACTGCGGTGGGGGTAGTCAGCAGGACTTGGAATGGTCCCTCCCACCGTGGGCTGGCCCAGCTCTTTCTTTTGATGACTTTGTTGTAGACCCAGTCTCCTGGCTTGACGCTGTTGTCGACCTGTGAGGATGAAAGATCAGGCGGCAGTAAATTTGCATTTGACACCTCTGTCAGTCTGAGCGTTCTAATCATGTAGTCTGCCAAAGACTGTTCTTCATCTGCCTTTTGTAAATCTGCATGGAACACAGGTAGTCTACATGGCCTGCCGTGGATGATTTCAAAAGGTGTTAGCCCTTCTGAAGTGGGAGTGATTCTCAGATAGAGCTTCACTAAGTCCAGGCACTCCGGCCAAGATCTGCCTGTTGTTTCCATGCATTTTTTCAACCTGCTTTTGATGGTATAGTTTGCTCGTTCAACCAGGCCAGCGCTGGACGGGTGGTAGCCGCAGTGGTTTTTTAACGTTACCCCAAGGTGTACAGCCATGTTCTGTACAACTTGGTTCACAAAGTGTGGACCATTGTCACTGTAAATGGTTTGGGGGATGCCATGAGTCGGTATGATGGCTTTGCAAATGGCTTTTGCCACTGTTAAGGCATCCGCACGTTTAGACGGAACTATTTCCACCCATTTGGAAAATGCATCAATCATCACTAGGCAGTATTTGTGAGGTCCACTTTGTGTGAGCTCAATAAAATCCATGTGCATGATTTGAAATGGGTAAGACGGTTTTGGAAATGAGCCTCTCTTAGGTCTCATGTTTCCTTGTGGATTATGTTTCACACAAACGGGACATGCTTTACAAAATTTTTTTAAGTAAACATCCAAACCAAAGGTAGTGAATTGTTGATGTATGATGGACCTCATCCCCCCTGTCGACACATGGCAAGGCCCATGCGTCGCAATTGCCGCTGCTTTAAAAAGTGACTTAGGCAAAACAGGTTTGTCATCGACGCGGAGGATATTATCTGTGTCCGCTATTGCTCCTTTTGTCGTCCACATTCGTTTTTCCACCATTGGAGCATTGCCCTGCATATCTGTCAGTATAGTCTTATCTATGAGTTGCGTGTCCTCTGAATCTATTAAAAAAAATTCATGGCCATGTTTCCCTGCTGCCGCTTCTTTAGCAATTCTGTCCGCTAATCTGTTTCCATTCGAGGCTTCGTCTGTGCCTGTGGTGTGAGCAGCACATTTACACACAGCCAGTTTAGCAGGTAAATGAATGGCCTGCAACAAGTCTTTCAACAAGGAGGCATGGGTAACTGGCTTACCAGTTGATGTTGTCAACCCCCCGCGCTCCCATTGTTTTGCAAAATAGAACAGAGTAGAAAACGCATACTGACTGTCTGTGTATACAGTGACTTCCTTATCTTCCGCCAATTCACAAGCTCTTGTTAGTGCAATTAGCTCAGCAGCCTGCGCCGACCTGTTGTATGGAAGCTCCTCTGCTTCAACGATCTGGTTTGGCAATTTCACAATTGCATACCCACTTTGATTGTTCCCTTTATATATTTATTTCTTCCTTAGCATTTAACGTACTCAAAATCACTCTTTCTTCAAAGTCGCTCTACTAATTTTCGATAGAAGTGTCCAACAACGCCAACCATTCAACCTGTATTTTCCCTTCATTCAGGCAATCAGTCATCAATGCTCATTTGCATCTCACACGCAGTCTCCAAGAAGGAGACTTTCTATCTCATCGGTCCCAATACATCCAAGCTCACCACACAACATTCACATACCGTTTCCATCTCAAGGTTCTTGATTGAACAATCCACCAATCCAAAAAAAAAACTCAACACGCAAAAAAACTGCTGGCAAATCAACCAGAAGTTTTTCTTTGTTTTTAAATGTGAAGAACCCAATCTCTCAAAATCAGCTCGCATATAGAAGTTTGTATAATCCTATAACACAACCAGTCAATTATTTCTATTAAATGTGAACGTCTTAAATCCACAATTTTGATTCTTCCAATTCCTGAAAGCATGTTCTGTCGTTTCTTAATTTTAACACACATGCACAGCTCTCGCGCGCGTAAGGTAGATCCCAGCACCAATGATTCGTCACAGGCTGGCCATTTCCTGTGGTCGATCATGAGCTGGTCCCTCCCACGCACACGAGGACAGCACATTCTAAGTTTTATTTATCTTCTAGAAGCCAGTTGCATTCATTTGCCACTTGATTTGCAAATTGTAACTTTAGTGTACATACACAATTTGATCTCTGGTCATTTGTCATTGGGCATACAACAGCATTGTCATACTCCTTGCATGGACAGGAGCTCTAACAATCTAAAAACGTTCTAATAATCTGACAATGACATGTCTTGCTTTCATATGGACATCTGTTATTTCTTCCTCTGTAGGAGCACAAGAGATCACAGGGGAGGAATCTAGTCACGCTGACAATTTGGCTTTTCCTCTGCCCCTTCCTCCACCCTTTGATAGGTGTCGTTTTGCCTGACGACACTCTCTTGCGAAGTGTCCCCGTCTCCCACAGTTCCAACAGTTGTCAGAATCTGATGGGGGTTTTGACTTATATTGCGGCCTGCGACCTTGTTGGCCTCTACCTCTTCCTCTGGCCTGCTGGGACCCATGAAAGAAGACTGTTGTATCTTCATCTAGGTCAACATCATCATCATCGCCTAGATGAAATACATCAGAACTTTTGGCCCATTGCATAGTTGTTGTCACACTTGCAATATCTACTTCCACCAAATGTTTCCTCACCCAGTTGCCGAAGTCGGGGGGGGGGAAACAGTGATGAGCGCGTTTTTAAGACGTTGCTGATAAGCACTCTCAGCCGCATCATCGAATGGGGTGCCACTGTGCACCCAGAATTCTTTTTCAAATCTTAATTGAATGGCGGTCTCATCACTTTTTATCTTTCCAGGTTTTGTCTCCTGAATTTGTTCTCTTTTCTCTTGTGAATCTTTCAACCACATTCTAGCACAATTCAACTCTCTCTCTTTTCTTTTCTTTTTCAGTCCCTTTGTCGTTCTATCTACACTCTCCTCCAAAACATCAACCACCATCTTCCACACTTCAACTTTCAACGTCCCTTCTACTCCATAC
Organism: Syngnathus acus; assembly: GCF_901709675.1. Taxonomy (NCBI): domain Eukaryota; kingdom Metazoa; phylum Chordata; class Actinopteri; order Syngnathiformes; family Syngnathidae; genus Syngnathus; species Syngnathus acus. The sequence continues at coordinate 70,045 of NW_023590228.1, forward strand.
TTTTTCTTCCACTTTGGCATGTATTGCATACAATTAAGAAATTTACATGCCATGTACTTCTCATCTCCTTCAAGAGCTAGGGATTTACCGGTTTTGTTTCCCATCTTAATTAGGTATTTTAGGTTTATACAATTTTTTTTATTTTTATTTTCTTTGAGGATCCTCAATGCAGGTTTAAATTGACCTTCCACCAAATTCTCTTTGCGGTCAATTTATCCTACCAGTCGCACTCTCAACCACACAAACACCAGCGCTTTTTATTTTTAGGCCTATCCAGGATGGGTGTAAAACCCTCCCAAACAGCTTGGAAGAACGGACAAAAAAAAGAAAGAATCTACGCCCTTCTTCAATTAGGAAAAAGAGACTCTGTCTTTTCTTAGCCCGTTCCTTCCACTGGGACTAGAATCCCAACTGTTTCATAGCTTGGAAAAACCAAAGCCGTATCTCATAGCCCGGACAAACCAAAGCCGTATCTCATAGCTAGGACAAACCAAAGCCGTATCTCATAGCTAGGACAAACCAAAGCCGTATCTCATAGCTCGGACAAACCAAAGCCGTATCTCATAGCTAGGACAAACCAAAGCCGTATCTCATAGCTCGGACAAACCAAAGCCATATCAGCGCTTTTTTCTTTGACTTACTTGTCCCCTGGTTCGTTGCACTGCCGGGTCCCGTCAATCCACCTCTGTCAGACGAAGGCAGACCTAAGACGCTGGCCCAGCGAAGGATTTCCTTCCCAGGTCTTTCTTTACCAGGTCCTCCTAATGGACGCTGGCCCGTCGACGGTGTACAGCGCGTCGTCCTCCGTCAGCCAGATGGCGGGTATGAGGGTCCCGGGTTTCGGCACCAAAATGTTAGGGTAGTGTTCACTCTAACTTATTTTGCAAGAACCACACTGGAGACAAGTTAGTCGTTTCAGACACCTGCAGGCGGAGAGTTCACTCGTCGCTGTGCTTACAGCGATGGTCGAATGAAGTCTGAAGTCAGGCCTCATCAGGTGCATATTTATTGAGAAGAAACACAGTGGGGTTGAAAGTGGGGGTGTGAGAACCCAGGAAGGGGTGAAGACGCTCCCCTGCTGATCAAAGCATAGCAGGGGGCCTTTTACGACTTTGTGGAAACAAAGCAACTTTGATTGCTTCCTCTGCAGCTAGTCAATCAGGTGAAAATATCTTAGCACTTTGGTCTACTACTTTTGGTAAGACAGGACAAGCTAGGTAAATTAGTACAGGTTACATTCCAACATAATCATACGATGAAGATATTCTGCAAACCCTAACACTATTTCTAGTAAAAAGCGCTCTTGGGTGCTTCAGAGTGCCGGGTTTATCACTGCGCATGCAGAAATGACCACCTGCAACGTTTGGTTTATGTTTTATAAGCATTTTTTGTTTTATTGCTTAAATCGCATTTTCTCGACGAGCTGAGCACGTTTTCTGGATGGTGCCTCTCCCGTCACTCTGGTTAGGTTGGCATAGTAAAAAGCGCTCTTGGGGGCTTCAGAGTGCCCAGTTTATCACTGCGCATGCAGAAATGACCACCTGCAACGTTTGGTTTATGTTTTATAAGCATTTTTAGTTTTATTGCTTAAATCGCATTTTCTCGACGAGCTGAGCACGTTTTCTGGATGGTGCCTCTCCCGTCACTCTGGTTAGGTTGGCAAAGTAAAAAGCGCTCTTGGGTGCTTCAGAGTGCCGAGTTTATCACTGCACATAAAGAAATGACCACCTGCAACGTTTGGTTTATGTTTTATGAGCATTTTTAATTGTATTGCTTAGAGCGCATTTTCTCGACGAGCTGAGCACTATTTCTAGTAAAAAGCGCTCTTGGGTGCTTCAGAGTGCCGGGTTTATCACTGCGCATGCAGAAATGACCACCTGCAACGTTTGGTTTATGTTTTATAAGCATTTTTTGTTTTATTGCTTAAATCGCATTTTCTCGACGAGCTGAGCACGTTTTCTGGATGGTGCCTCTCCCGTCACTCTGGTTAGGTTGGCATAGTAAAAAGTGCTCTTGGGGGCTTCAGAGTGCCCAGTTTATCACTGCGCATGCAGAAATGACCACCTGCAACGTTTGGTTTATGTTTTATAAGCATTTTTAGTTTTATTGCTTAAATCGCATTTTCTCGACGAGCTGAGCACGTTTTCTGGATGGTGCCTCTCCCGTCACTCTGGTTAGGTTGGCAAAGTAAAAAGCGCTCTTGGGTGCTTCAGAGTGCCGAGTTTATCACTGCGCATGAAGAAATGACCACCTGCAACGTTTGGTTTATGTTTTATGAGCATTTTTAATTGTATTGCTTAGAGCGCATTTTCTCGACGAGCTGAGCACTATTTCTAGTAAAAAGCGCTCTTGGGTGCTTCAGAGTGCCGGGTTTATCACTGCGCATGCAGAAATGACCACCTGCAACGTTTGGTTTATGTTTTATAAGCATTTTTTGTTTTATTGCTTAAATCGCATTTTCTCGACGAGCTGAGCACGTTTTCTGGATGGTGCCTCTCCCGTCACTCTGGTTAGGTTGGCATAGTAAAAAGCGCTCTTGGGGGCTTCAGAGTGCCCAGTTTAACACTGCGCATGCAGAAATGACCACCTGCAACGTTTGGTTTATGTTTTATAAGCATTTTTAGTTTTATTGCTTAAATCGCATTTTCTCGACGAGTTGAGCACGTTTTCTGGATGGTGCCTCTCCCGTCACTCTGGTTAGGTTGGCAAAGTAAAAAGCGCTCTTGGGTGCTTCAGAGTGCCAAGTTTATCACTGCACATGAAGAAATGACCACCTGCAACGTTTGGTTTATGTTTTATGAGCATTTTTAATTGTATTGCTTAGAGCGCATTTTCTCGACGAGCTGAGCACTATTTCTAGTAAAAAGCGCTCTTGGGTGCTTCAGAGTGCCGGGTTTATCACTGCGCATGCAGAAATGACCACCTGCAACGTTTGGTTTATGTTTTATAAGCATTTTTAGTTTTATTGCTTAAATCGCATTTTCTCGACGAGCTGAGCACGTTTTCTGGATGGTGCCTCTCCCGTCACTCTGGTTAGGTTGGCAAAGTAAAAAGCGCTCTTGGGTGCTTCAGAGTGCCGAGTTTATCACTGCACATAAAGAAATGACCACCTGCAACGTTTGGTTTATGTTTTATAAGCATTTTTTGTTTTATTGCTTAAATCGCATTTTCTCGACGAGCTGAGCACGTTTTCTGGATGGTGCCTCTCCCGTCACTCTGGTTAGGTTGGCATAGTAAAAAGCGCTCTTGGGGGCTTCAGAGTGCCCAGTTTATCACTGCGCATGCAGAAATGACCACCTGCAACGTTTGGTTTATGTTTTATAAGCATTTTTAGTTTTATTGCTTAAATCGCATTTTCTCGACGAGCTGAGCACGTTTTCTGGATGGTGCCTCTCCCGTCACTCTGGTTAGGTTGGCAAAGTAAAAAGCGCTCTTGGGTGCTTCAGAGTGCCGAGTTTATCACTGCACATAAAGAAATGACCACCTGCAACGTTTGGTTTATGTTTTATGAGCATTTTTAATTGTATTGCTTAGAGCGCATTTTCTCGACGAGCTGAGCACTATTTCTAGTAAAAAGCGCTCTTGGGTGCTTCAGAGTGCCGGGTTTATCACTGCGCATGCAGAAATGACCACCTGCAACGTTTGGTTTATGTTTTATAAGCATTTTTTGTTTTATTGCTTAAATCGCATTTTCTCGACGAGCTGAGCACGTTTTCTGGATGGTGCCTCTCCCGTCACTCTGGTTAGGTTGGCATAGTAAAAAGCGCTCTTGGGGGCTTCAGAGTGCCCAGTTTATCACTGCGCATGCAGAAAAGACCACCTGCAACGTTTGGTTTATGTTTTATAAGCATTTTTAGTTTTATTGCTTAAATCGCATTTTCTCGACGAGCTGAGCACGTTTTCTGGATGGTGCCTCTCCCGTCACTCTGGTTAGGTTGGCAAAGTAAAAAGCGCTCTTGGGTGCTTCAGAGTGCCGAGTTTATCACTGCACATAAAGAAATGACCACCTGCAACGTTTGGTTTATGTTTTATGAGCATTTTTAATTGTATTGCTTAGAGCGCATTTTCTCGACGAGCTGAGCACTATTTCTAGTAAAAAGCGCTCTTGGGTGCTTCAGAGTGCCGGGTTTATCACTGCGCATGCAGAAATGACCACCTGCAACGTTTGGTTTATGTTTTATAAGCATTTTTTGTTTTATTGCTTAAATCGCATTTTCTCGACGAGCTGAGCACGTTTTCTGGATGGTGCCTCTCCCGTCACTCTGGTTAGGTTGGCATAGTAAAAAGCGCTCTTGGGGGCTTCAGAGTGCCCAGTTTATCACTGCGCATGCAGAAATGACCACCTGCAACGTTTGGTTTATGTTTTATAAGCATTTTTAGTTTTATTGCTTAAATCGCATTTTCTCGACGAGCTGAGCACGTTTTCTGGATGGTGCCTCTCCCGTCACTCTGGTTAGGTTGGCAAAGTAAAAAGCGCTCTTGGGTGCTTCAGAGTGCCGAGTTTATCACTGCACATAAAGAAATGACCACCTGCAACGTTTGGTTTATGTTTTATGAGCATTTTTAATTGTATTGCTTAGAGCGCATTTTCTCGACGAGCTGAGCACTATTTCTAGTAAAAAGCGCTCTTGGGTGCTTCAGAGTGCCGGGTTTATCACTGCGCATGCAGAAATGACCACCTGCGACGTTTGGTTTATGTTTTATAAGCATTTTTTGTTTTATTGCTTAAATCGCATTTTCTCGACGAGCTGAGCACGTTTTCTGGATGGTGCCTCTCCCGTCACTCTGGTTAGGTTGGCATAGTAAAAAGTGCTCTTGGGGGCTTCAGAGTGCCCAGTTTATCACTGCGCATGCAGAAATGACCACCTGCAACGTTTGGTTTATGTTTTATAAGCATTTTTAGTTTTATTGCTTAAATCGAATTTTCTCGACGAGCTGAGCACGTTTTCTGGATGGTGCCTCTCCCGTCACTCTGGTTAGGTTGGCAAAGTAAAAAGCGCTCTTGGGTGCTTCAGAGTGCCGAGTTTATCACTGCGCATGAAGAAATGACCACCTGCAACGTTTGGTTTATGTTTTATAAGCATTTTTAATTGTATTGCTTAGAGTGCATTTTCTCGACGAGCTGAGCACGTTTTCTAGTAAAAAGCGCTCTTGGGTGCTTCAGAGTGCCGAGTTGAGTGCGTGGTTTAGCGTCCGCCCCCGGTCCCTTATGGGACCCTATTTGGCCCGCGGACCGGCTGGCGGGAGCTCCGTGAAAGCCTGTCCGCCCTCCGAGCACTCCTGCCGGGCGTGGGTTAGAGACCGCGCCCGGTCACTTATGGGACCCTAAATAGCCCGCGGACCGACTGGCGGGACCTCCGTGAATGCCTATCCGCCCTCCGAGCACTCCTGCCGGGCCTGAGTTAGAGACCGCGCCCGGTCACTTATGGGACCCTAAATGGCCCGCGGACCGGCTGGCGGTACCACCGTGAAAGCCTATCCGCCCTCCGAGCACTCCTGCCGGGCGTGAGTTCGAGACCGCGCCCGGTAACTTATGGGACCCTAAATGGCCCGCGGACCGGCTGGCGGGAGCTCCGTGAAAGCCTGTCCGGCCTCCGAGCACTCCTGCCGGGCGTGGGTTAGAGACCGCGCCCGGTCACTTATGGGACCCTAAATGGCCCGCGGACCGGCTGGCGGTACCACCGTGAAAGCCTATCCGCCCTCCGAGCACTCCTGCCGGGCGTGAGTTCGAGACCGCGCCCGGTCACTTATGGGACCCTAAATGGCCCGCGGACCTTCTGACGGTACCTCCGTGAATGCCTATCCGCCCTCCGAGCACTCCTGCCGGGCCTGAGTTCGAGACCGCGCCCGGTCATGTATGGGACCCTGAATGGCCCGCGGACCGGCTGGCGGGACGTCCGTGGATGCCTATCCGCCCTCCGAGCACTCCCGCCGGGCGTGGGTTAGAGACCGCGCCCGGTCATGTATGGGACCCTGAATGGCCCGCGGACCGGCTGGCGGGACCTCCGTGAATGCCTATCCGCCCTCCGAGCACTCCTGCCGGGCGTGGGTTAGAGACCGCGCCCGGTCAGTTATGGGACCCTAAATAGCCCGCGGACCGGCTGGCGGGACCTCCGTGAATGCCTATCCGCCCTCAGAGCACTCCTGCCGGGCCTGAGTTTGAGACCGCGCCCGGTCAGTTATGGGACCCTAAATAGCCCGCGGACCGGCTGGCGGGACTTCCGTGAATGCCTATCCGCCCTCCGAGCACTCCTGCCGGGCCTGAGTTTGAGACCGCGCCCGGTCAGTTATGGGACCCTAAATAGCCCACGGACCGGCTGGCGGGACCTCCGTGAATGCCTATCCGCCCTCCGAGCACTCCTGTCGGGCGTGGGTTTGAGACCGCGCCCGGTCAGTTATGGGACCCTAAATAGCCCGCGGACCGGCTGGCGGTACCTCCGTGAAAGCCTATCCGCCCTCCGAGCACTCCTGCCGGGCGTGAGTTAGAGACCGCGCACGGTCACTTATGGGACCCTAAATGGCCCGCGGACCTGCTGGCGGGGCATCCGTGAAAGCCTATACGCCTTCCGAGCGCTCTTGCCGGGCGTGAGTTAGCGTCCGCGCCCGGTCGCCTCACGTCACTGTGGTTAAGTTGGCATAGTAAAAAGCGCTCTTGGGTCCTTCAGAGTGCGGAGTTTATCACTGCGCATGAAGAAATGACAACCTGCAACGTTTGGTTTATGTTTTATAAGCATTTTTAGTTTTATTGCTTAAATCGCATTTCCTCGACGAGCTGAGCACGTTTTCTGGATGGTGCCTCTCCCGTCACTCTGGTTAGGTTGGCAAAGTATAAAGCGCTCTTGGGTGCTTCAGAGTGCCGAGTTTATCACTGCACATAAAGAAATGACCACCTGCAACGTTTGGTTTATGTTTTATGAGCATTTTTAATTGTATTGCTTAGAGCGCATTTTCTCGACGAGCTGAGCACTATTTCTAGTAAAAAGCGCTCTTGGGTGCTTCAGAGTGCCGGGTTTATCACTGCGCATGCAGAAATGACCACCTGCAACGTTTGGTTTATGTTTTATAAGCATTTTTTGTTTTATTGCTTAAATCGCATTTTCTCGACGAGCTGAGCACGTTTTCTGGATGGTGCCTCTCCCGTCACTCTGGTTAGGTTGGCATAGTAAAAAGCGCTCTTGGGGGCTTCAGAGTGCCCAGTTTATCACTGCGCATGCAGAAATGACCACCTGCAACGTTTGGTTTATGTTTTATAAGCATTTTTAGTTTTATTGCTTAAATCGCATTTTCTCGACGAGCTGAGCACGTTTTCTGGATGGTGCCTCTCCCGTCACTCTGGTTAGGTTGGCAAAGTAAAAAGCGCTCTTGGGTGCTTCAGAGTGCCGAGTTTATCACTGCACATAAAGAAATGACCACCTGCAACGTTTGGTTTATGTTTTATGAGCATTTTTAATTGTATTGCTTAGAGCGCATTTTCTCGACGAGCTGAGCACTATTTCTAGTAAAAAGCGCTCTTGGGTGCTTCAGAGTGCCGGGTTTATCACTGCGCATGCAGAAATGACCACCTGCAACGTTTGGTTTATGTTTTATAAGCATTTTTTGTTTTATTGCTTAAATCGCATTTTCTCGACGAGCTGAGCACGTTTTCTGGATGGTGCCTCTCCCGTCACTCTGGTTAGGTTGGCATAGTAAAAAGCGCTCTTGGGGGCTTCAGAGTGCCCAGTTTATCACTGCGCATGCAGAAAAGACGACCTGCAACGTTTGGTTTATGTTTTATAAGCATTTTTAGTTTTATTGCTTAAATCGCATTTTCTCGACGAGCTGAGCACGTTTTCTGGATGGTGCCTCTCCCGTCACTCTGGTTAGGTTGGCAAAGTAAAAAGCGCTCTTGGGTGCTTCAGAGTGCCGAGTTTATCACTGCACATAAAGAAATGACCACCTGCAACGTTTGGTTTATGTTTTATGAGCATTTTTAATTGTATTGCTTAGAGCGCATTTTCTCGACGAGCTGAGCACTATTTCTAGTAAAAAGCGCTCTTGGGTGCTTCAGAGTGCCGGGTTTATCACTGCGCATGCAGAAATGACCACCTGCAACGTTTGGTTTATGTTTTATAAGCATTTTTTGTTTTATTGCTTAAATCGCATTTTCTCGACGAGCTGAGCACGTTTTCTGGATGGTGCCTCTCCCGTCACTCTGGTTAGGTTGGCATAGTAAAAAGCGCTCTTGGGGGCTTCAGAGTGCCCAGTTTATCACTGCGCATGCAGAAATGACCACCTGCAACGTTTGGTTTATGTTTTATAAGCATTTTTAGTTTTATTGCTTAAATCGCATTTTCTCGACGAGCTGAGCACGTTTTCTGGATGGTGCCTCTCCCGTCACTCTGGTTAGGTTGGCAAAGTAAAAAGCGCTCTTGGGTGCTTAAGAGTGCCGAGTTTATCACTGCACATAAAGAAATGACCACCTGCAACGTTTGGTTTATGTTTTATGGCAATTTTTAATTGTATTGCTTAGAGCGCATTTTCTCGACGAGCTGAGCACTATTTCTAGTAAAAAGCGCTCTTGGGTGCTTCAGAGTGCCGGGTTTATCACTGCGCATGCAGAAATGACCACCTGCAACGTTTGGTTTATGTTTTATAAGCATTTTTTGTTTTATTGCTTAAATCGCATTTTCTCGACGAGCTGAGCACGTTTTCTGGATGGTGCCTCTCCCGTCACTCTGGTTAGGTTGGCATAGTAAAAAGCGCTCTTGGGGGCTTCAGAGTGCCCAGTTTATCACTGCGCATGCAGAAATGACCACCTGCAACGTTTGGTTTATGTTTTATAAGCATTTTTAGTTTTATTGCTTAAATCGCATTTTCTCGACGAGCTGAGCACGTTTTCTGGATGGTGCCTCTCCCGTCACTCTGGTTAGGTTGGCAAAGTAAAAAGCGCTCTTGGGTGCTTCAGAGTGCCGAGTTTATCACTGCACATAAAGAAATGACCACCTGCAACGTTTGGTTTATGTTTTATGAGCATTTTTAATTGTATTGCTTAGAGCGCATTTTCTCGACGAGCTGAGCACTATTTCTAGTAAAAAGCGCTCTTGGGTGCTTCAGAGTGCCGGGTTTATCACTGCGCATGCAGAAATGACCACCTGCAACGTTTGGTTTATGTTTTATAAGCATTTTTTGTTTTATTGCTTAAATCGCATTTTCTCGACGAGCTGAGCACGTTTTCTGGATGGTGCCTCTCCCGTCACTCTGGTTAGGTTGGCATAGTAAAAAGCGCTCTTGGGGGCTTCAGAGTGCCCAGTTTATCACTGCGCATGCAGAAATGACCACCTGCAACGTTTGGTTTATGTTTTATAAGCATTTTTAGTTTTATTGCTTAAATCGCATTTTCTCGACGAGCTGAGCACGTTTTCTGGATGGTGCCTCTCCCGTCACTCTGGTTAGGTTGGCAAAGTAAAAAGCGCTCTTGGGTGCTTCAGAGTGCCGAGTTTATCACTGCACATAAAGAAATGACCACCTGCAACGTTTGGTTTATGTTTTATGAGCATTTTTAATTGTATTGCTTAGAGCGCATTTTCTCGACGAGCTGAGCACTATTTCTAGTAAAAAGCGCTCTTGGGTGCTTCAGAGTGCCGGGTTTATCACTGCGCATGCAGAAATGACCACCTGCAACGTTTGGTTTATGTTTTATAAGCATTTTTTGTTTTATTGCTTAAATCGCATTTTCTCGACGAGCTGAGCACGTTTTCTGGATGGTGCCTCTCCCGTCACTCTGGTTAGGTTGGCATAGTAAAAAGCGCTCTTGGGGGCTTCAGAGTGCCCAGTTTATCACTGCGCATGCAGAAATGACCACCTGCAACGTTTGGTTTATGTTTTATAAGCATTTTTAGTTTTATTGCTTAAATCGCATTTTCTCGACGAGCTGAGCACGTTTTCTGGATGGTGCCTCTCCCGTCACTCTGGTTAGGTTGGCAAAGTAAAAAGCGCTCTTGGGTGCTTCAGAGTGCCGAGTTTATCACTGCACATAAAGAAATGATCACCTGCAACGTTTGGTTTATGTTTTATGAGCATTTTTAATTGTATTGCTTAGAGCGCATTTTCTCGACGAGCTGAGCACTATTTCTAGTAAAAAGCGCTCTTGGGTGCTTCAGAGTGCCGGGTTTATCACTGCGCATGCAGAAATGACCACCTGCAACATTTGGTTTATGTTTTATAAGCATTTTTTGTTTTATTGCTTAAATCCACTTACTTAACTCAATACAGGCTGGAGGTTGACCTTCTGACCGCGTGGTGCAGGGACAACAACCTCCTGCTGAACGTCGACAAGACCAAGGAGATTGTCGTTGACTTCCGGAAGGGTCACGCCCAACACCTGCCGCTGACCATCGACGGTGCTGTGGTGGAGAGAGTGAGCAGCGCCAGGTTCCTGGGGGTGCACATCAGTGAGGATCTCTCCTGGTCCACCAACACCGCGTCGCTGGCGAAGAAGGCCCGGCGCCGCCTGTACTTCCTTCGGAAACTCAGGCGAGCGGGGACTCCTCCGGCCGTCATGACTACGTTTTACCGCGGCACCATTGAGAGCGTCCTCTCCAGCTGTATTGCTGTCTGGGGTGGCAGCTGCACTGACCAAGACTTGAAGGCCCTGCAGCGCATTGTGAAAACGGCTAGTAAGACTATTGGTGCTTCTCTCCCCTCCTTGAAGGACATTTACACCTCCCATCTCACCCGCAAGGCGACCAAGATTGTGAGTGATGTGAGTCACCCCGCTCACCCTTTGTTTGAACTTCTGCCCTCTGGGAGGCGGTACAGGAGCCTGCGCTCCCGCACCACCAGACTTTCCAACAGCTTCGTACTCCAGGCTGTTAGGATCCTGAACTCGCTCCCCCTTTCAGCGTAGCGTCCTGTTCTTGCTGTATGCTCACTGGCTCGGTTTTGCCCCTCATATTCAATGGGTTATTGGTCTGTTTTTATTCATCGCTCATTTTATTTTATTTATTATTTATTATTTATGGTTTGTGCCTACTTGTTTTTGTTTTGTGTCGCCTACTTAAATGTCTCGTCACCGTGGGATGGAGGAAACGGAATTTCGGTTTCTTTGTGTGTCTTGACGTATGAAGGGATTGACAATAAAGCTGACTTTGACTTTGACTTTGACTTTGACTAAATCGCATTTTCTCGACGAGCTGAGCACGTTTTCTGGATGGTGCCTCTCCCGTCACTCTGGTTAGGTTGGCATAGTACAAAGTGCTCTTGGGGGCTTCAGAGTGCCCAGTTTATCACTGCGCATGCAGAAATGACCACCTGCAACGTTTGGTTTATGTTTTATAAGCATTTTTAGTTTTATTGCTTAAATCGCATTTTCTCGACGAGCTGAGCACGTTTTCTGGATGGTGCCTCTCCCGTCACTCTGGTTAGGTTGGCAAAGTAAAAAGCGCTCTTGGGTGCTTCAGAGTGCCGAGTTTATCACTGCACATAAAGAAATGACCACCTGCAACGTTTGGTTTATGTTTTATGAGCATTTTTAATTGTATTGCTTAGAGCGCATTTTCTCGACGAGCTGAGCACTATTTCTAGTAAAAAGCGCTCTTGGGTGCTTCAGAGTGCCGGGTTTATCACTGCGCATGCAGAAATGACCACCTGCAACGTTTGGTTTATGTTTTATAAGCATTTTTTGTTTTATTGCTTAAATCGCATTTTTTCGACGAGCTGAGCACGTTTTCTGGATGGTGCCTCTCCCGTCACTCTGGTTAGGTTGGCATAGTAAAAAGCGCTCTTGGGGGCTTCAGAGTGCCCAGTTTATCACTGCGCATGCAGAAATGACCACCTGCAACGTTTGGTTTATGTTTTATAAGCATTTTTAGTTTTATTGCTTAAATCGCATTTTCTCGACGAGCTGAGCACGTTTTCTGGATGGTGCCTCTCCCGTCACTCTGGTTAGGTTGGCAAAGTAAAAAGCGCTCTTGGGTGCTTCAGAGTGCCGAGTTTATCACTGCACATAAAGAAATGACCACCTGCAACGTTTGGTTTATGTTTTATGAGCATTTTTAATTGTACTGCTTAGAGCGCATTTTCTCGACGAGCTGAGCACTATTTCTAGTAAAAAGCGCTCTTGGGTGCTTCAGAGTGCCGGGTTTATCACTGCGCATGCAGAAATGACCACCTGCAACGTTTGGTTTATGTTTTATAAGCATTTTTTGTTTTATTGCTTAAATCGCATTTTCTCGACGAGCTGAGCACGTTTTCTGGATGGTGCCTCTCCCGTCACTCTGGTTAGGTTGGCATAGTAAAAAGCGCTCTTGGGGGCTTCAGAGTGCCCAGTTTATCACTGCGCATGCAGAAAAGACCACCTGCAACGTTTGGTTTATGTTTTATAAGCATTTTTAGTTTTATTGCTTAAATCGCATTTTCTCGACGAGCTGAGCACGTTTTCTGGATGGTGCCTCTCCCGTCACTCTGGTTAGGTTGGCAAAGTAAAAAGCGCTCTTGGGTGCTTCAGAGTGCCGAGTTTATCACTGCACATAAAGAAATGACCACCTGCAACGTTTTGGTTTATGTTTTATGAGCATTTTTAATTGTATTGCTTAGAGCGCATTTTCTCGACGAGCTGAGCACTATTTCTAGTAAAAAGCGCTCTTGGGTGCTTCAGAGTGCCGGGTTTATCACTGCGCATGCAGAAATGACCACCTGCAACGTTTGGTTTATGTTTTATAAGCATTTTTTGTTTTATTGCTTAAATCGCATTTTCTCGACGAGCTGAGCACGTTTTCTGGATGGTGCCTCTCCCGTCACTCTGGTTAGGTTGGCATAGTAAAAAGCGCTCTTGGGGGCTTCAGAGTGCCCAGTTTATCACTGCGCATGCAGAAATGACCACCTGCAACGTTTGGTTTATGTTTTATAAGCATTTTTAGTTTTATTGCTTAAATCGCATTTTCTCGACGAGCTGAGCACGTTTTCTGGATGGTGCCTCTCCCGTCACTCTGGTTAGGTTGGCAAAGTAAAAAGCGCTCTTGGGTGCTTCAGAGTGCCGAGTTTATCACTGCACATAAAGAAATGACCACCTGCAACGTTTGGTTTATGTTTTCTGAGCATTTTTAATTGTATTGCTTAGAGCGCATTTTCTCGACGAGCTGAGCACTATTTCTAGTAAAAAGCGCTCTTGGGTGCTTCAGAGTGCCGGGTTTATCACTGCGCATGCAGAAATGACCACCTGCAACGTTTGGTTTATGTTTTATAAGCATTTTTTGTTTTATTGCTTAAATCGCATTTTCTCGACGAGCTGAGCACGTTTTCTGGATGGTGCCTCTCCCGTCACTCTGGTTAGGTTGGCATAGTAAAAAGCGCTCTTGGGGGCTTCAGAGTGCCCAGTTTATCACTGCGCATGCAGAAATGACCACCTGCAACGTTTGGTTTATGTTTTATAAGCATTTTTAGTTTTATTGCTTAAATCGCATTTTCTCGACGAGCTGAGCACGTTTTCTGGATGGTGCCTCTCCCGTCACTCTGGTTAGGTTGGCAAAGTAAAAAGCGCTCTTGGGTGCTTCAGAGTGCCGAGTTTATCACTGCACATAAAGAAATGACCACCTGCAACGTTTGGTTTATGTTTTATGAGCATTTTTAATTGTATTGCTTAGAGCGCATTTTCTCGACGAGCTGAGCACTATTTCTAGTAAAAAGCGCTCTTGGGTGCTTCAGAGTGCCGGGTTTATCACTGCGCATGCAGAAATGACCACCTGCAACGTTTGGTTTATGTTTTATAAGCATTTTTTGTTTTATTGCTTAAATCGCATTTTCTCGACGAGCTGAGCACGTTTTCTGGATGGTGCCTCTCCCGTCACTCTGGTTAGGTTGGCATAGTAAAAAGTGCTCTTGGGGGCTTCAGAGTGCCCAGTTTATCACTGCGCATGCAGAAATGACCACCTGCAACGTTTGGTTTATGTTTTATAAGCATTTTTAGTTTTATTGCTTAAATCGCATTTTCTCGACGAGATGAGCACGTTTTCTGGATGGTGCCTCTCCCGTCACTCTGGTTAGGTTGGCAAAGTAAAAAGCGCTCTTGGGTGCTTCAGAGTGCCGAGTTTATCACTGCACATAAAGAAATGACCACCTGCAACGTTTGGTTTATGTTTTATGAGCATTTTTAATTGTATTGCTTAGAGCGCATTTTCTCGACGAGCTGAGCACTATTTCTAGTAAAAAGCGCTCTTGGGTGCTTCAGAGTGCCGGGTTTATCACTGCGCATGCAGAAATGACCACCTGCAACGTTTGGTTTATGTTTTATAAGCATTTTTTGTTTTATTGCTTAAATCGCATTTTCTCGACGAGCTGAGCACGTTTTCTGGATGGTGCCTCTCCCGTCACTCTGGTTAGGTTGGCATAGTAAAAAGCGCTCTTGGGGGCTTCAGAGTGCCCAGTTTATCACTACGCATGCAGAAATGACCACCTGCAACGTTTGGTTTATGTTTTATAAGCATTTTTAATTGCATTGCTTAGAGTGCATTTTCTCGACGAGCTGAGCACGTTTTCTAGTAAAAAGCGCTCTTGGGTGCTTCAGAGTGCCGAGTTGAGTGCGTGGTTTAGCGTCCGCCCCCGGTCCCTTATGGGACCCTATTTGGCCCGCGGACCGGCTGGCGGGAGCTCCGTGAAAGCCTGTCCGCCCTCCGAGCACTCCTGCCGGGCGTGGGTTAGAGACCGCGCCCGGTCACTTATGGGACCCTAATTGGCCCGCGGACCGGCTGGCGGTACCTCCGTGAATGCCTATCCGCCGTCCGAGCACTCCTGCCGGGCCTGAGTTAGAGACCGCGCCCGGTCACTTATGGGACCCTAAATGGCCCGCGGACCGGCTGGCGATACCACCGTGAAAGCCTATCCGCCCTCCGAGCACTCCTGCCGGGCGTGAGTTCGAGACCGCGCCCGGTCACTTATGGGACCCTAAATGGCACGCGGACCGGCTGGCGGGAGCTCCGTGAAAGCCTGTCCGCCCTCCGAGCACTCCTGCCGGGCGTGGGTTAGAGACCGCGCCCGGTCACTTATGGGACCCTAAATGGCCCGCGGACCGGCTGGCGGTACCACCGTGAAAGCCTATCCGCCCTCCGAGCACTCCTGCCGGGCGTGAGTTCGAGACCGCGCCCGGTCACTTATGGGACCCTAAATGGCCCGCGGACCTGCTGGCGGTACCTCCGTGAATGCCTATCCGCCCTCCGAGCACTCCTGCCGGGCCTGAGTTCGAGACCGCGCCCGGTCATGTATGGGACCCTGAATGGCCCGCGGACCGGCTGGCGGGACGTCCGTGGATGCCTATCCGCCCTCCGAGCACTCCCGCCGGGCGTGGGTTAGAGACCGCGCCCGGTCATGTATGGGACCCTGAATGGCCCGCGGACCGGCTGGCGGGACCTCCGTGAATGCCTATCCGCCCTCCGAGCACTCCTGCCGGGCCTGAGTTTGAGACCGCGCCCGGTCAGTTATGGGACCCTAAATAGCCCGCGGACCGGCTGGCGGGACCTCCGTGAATGCCTATTCGCCCTCCGAGCACTCCTGCCGGGCGTGGGTTTGAGACCGCGCCCGGTCAGTTATGGGACCCTAAATAGCCCGCGGACCGGCTGGCGGTACCTCCGTGAAAGCCTATCCGCCCTCCGAGCACTCCTGCCGGGCGTGAGTTAGAGACCGCGCACGGTCACTTATGGGACCCTAAATGGCCCGCGGACCTCCTGGCGGAGCTTCCGTGAAAGCCTATCCGCCTTCCGAGCGCTCTTGCCGGGCGTGAGTTAGCGTCCGCGCCCGGTCGCCTCACGTCACTGTGGTTAAGTTGGCATAGTAAAAAGCGCTCTTGGATCCTTCAGAGTGCGGAGTTTATCACTGCGCATGAAGAAATGACAACCTGCAACGTTTGGTTTATGTTTGATAAGCATTTTTAGTTTTATTGCTTAAATCGCATTTTCTCGACGAGCTGAGCACGTTTTCTGGATGGTGCCTCTCCCGTCACTCTGGTTAGGTTGGCAAAGTAAAAAGCGCTCTTGGGTGCTTCAGAGTGCCGAGTTTATCACTGCACATAAAGAAATGACCACCTGCAACGTTTGGTTTATGTTTTATGAGCATTTTTAATTGTATTGCTTAGAGCGCATTTTCTCGACGAGCTGAGCACTATTTCTAGTAAAAAGCGCTCTTGGGTGCTTCAGAGTGCCGGGTTTATCACTGCGCATGCAGAAATGACCACCTGCAACGTTTGGTTTATGTTTTATAAGCATTTTTTGTTTTATTGCTTAAATCGCATTTTCTCGACGAGGTGAGCACGTTTTCTGGATGGTGCCTCTCCCGTCACTCTGGTTAGGTTGGCATAGTAAAAAGCGCTCTTGGGGGCTTCAGAGTGCCCAGTTTATCACTGCGCATGCAGAAATGACCACCTGCAACGTTTGGTTTATGTTTTATAAGCATTTTTAGTTTTATTGCTTAAATCGCATTTTCTCGACGAGCTGAGCACGTTTTCTGGATGGTGCCTCTCCCGTCACTCTGGTTAGGTTGGCAAAGTAAAAAGCGCTCTTGGGTGCTTCAGAGTGCCGAGTTTATCACTGCACATAAAGAAATGACCACCTGCAACGTTTGGTTTATGTTTTATGAGCATTTTTAATTGTATTGCTTAGAGCGCATTTAATCGACGAGCTGAGCACTATTTCTAGTAAAAAGCGCTCTTGGGTGCTTCAGAGTGCCGGGTTTATCACTGCGCATGCAGAAATGACCACCTGCAACGTTTGGTTTATGTTTTATAAGCATTTTTTGTTTTATTGCTTAAATCGCATTTTCTCGACGAGCTGAGCACGTTTTCTGGATGGTGCCTCTCCCGTCACTCTGGTTAGGTTGGCATAGTAAAAAGCGCTCTTGGGGGCTTCAGAGTGCCCAGTTTATCACTGCGCATGCAGAAATGACCACCTGCAACGTTTGGTTTATGTTTTATAAGCATTTTTAGTTTTATTGCTTAAATCGCATTTTCTCGACGAGCTGAGCACGTTTTCTGGATGGTGCCTCTCCCGTCACTCTGGTTAGGTTGGCAAAGTAAAAAGCGCTCTTGGGTGCTTCAGAGTGCCGAGTTTATCACTGCACATAAAGAAATGACCACCTGCAACGTTTGGTTTATGTTTTATGAGCATTTTTAATTGTATTGCTTAGAGCGCATTTTCTCGACGAGCTGAGCACTATTTCTAGTAAAAAGCGCTCTTGGGTGCTTCAGAGTGCCGGGTTTATCACTGCGCATGCAGAAATGACTGTAGTAATAGGCGGGGTAGGAACCGTTGTGAGGGTTATATGTTGCTGGGGGAGGGGAACACAATAAAGTATGTTCCGTCTTGACATGAACGGGCGTCTGTCCCGTCTCTGCCTTAAGGGTTTCTATGTACCTATTAAACCATAGAACATGGTGTCAGAAGTGGGATCCAAAAGTGTCGAAGCGAAGAGACTACTGGACTAGTGTAAGTCCCAAGCAAGACAGGACGTTGAAAGTGATAAAAGTAACTTCAGTCCGCTAGCACGGCTAGGCAGGAGCTAACGCTAAGGGAGACGAGGAAGAAAACAACGAGGCTCGAGGAGATGGCGCAATATCAAGTAATGCCACCGGAAAAATTCACGTTCAAGGCAGAAGACTGGCCCAAATGGATAAAACGCTTTGAGAGGTTTCGCATCGCATCAGGTTTGGATACTCAAGCGGAGGAGAACCAAGTGAATGCACTAATCTACAGTATGGGAGAAGAAGCGGAGGACATTTTGGTTTCCCTCCACCTCACCCCAGAACACATGAGTGAGTACCACAGGGTCACGCAGAGACTGGATGCTCACTTTGTAGCTCGGAGAAATATAATTTTTGAGAGAGCTAAGTTTAATCAGCGGCAGCAGGAGATGGGCGAGTCGGCAGACAGCTTTATCACCGCGCTTCATTGTTTAGCTGAACACTGTGGATATGGACAACTACACGATGAGATGGTCAGAGATAGGCTTGTAGTTGGACTTCGAGACAAGCGTTTGTCAGAACTGTTGCAACTGGATCCAGAGCTTACATTAGAAAAAGCAGTTACAAAGGCCAGACAGAGTGAAATGGTCAAGAAACAACAAGAAATGCTGAATACAAACTTCAAGGGAGACGTCGTTAATACTCAACTTGATAGTGTACGCATCAAACTACAGGGGGGCGCCAGACCCAAACAACATAAAATGCAGCTGAAACCAGGATTTTCCATCAAAACCAAACCGTGCACAAGATGTGGAGACACAAAAGGTCACGCTTATCAGCAATGCCCGGCTAAAGATGCCTCATGCAATAATTGCAAAAAGAAGGGACATTTTGCTAGAATGTGCAGGTCCAAGAAAATGTATGAGGTCCATCTAGAAAGATTAGAGGATTTTTCTTCAGAGGATGTTTCATTTTTGGGTTCATTGGCTTGTGAATCTTCAGATCCGTGGATGACAGAAGTAGAGATGGACAAGTCTAGCGCTGTGTTTAAAATTGACACAGGCGCGGATGTGACGGCAGTTCCAGCTGGCATGTATGTGAAAGGACAATTCAATGAACTAAAGCAAACCAGAAAAGTGCTGATGGGGCCAGGCGGGTCGCAGTTAAAGGTTAAAGGCAAGTTTTCGGCGACTCTCAAAAGAAGAGACAAAAGCATAATGGAGTTCATTTATGTGGTTGAAGGACTAAGTACAGCTTTACTGAGCAGACAAGCAGCCACTGCATTACAGCTAGTGGCTAGGCTTGATACAGCTACTTTGGACAATAAAGAGACAATCAAGCAGGAATTTCCGGAGCTATTCACAGGGCTTGGAATCATGAAAGGTGAATACCATATTGTACTTAAGCCGGAAGCACAACCATTCTCCGTCTCAACTCCACGACGCATTTCTATCCCTTTACTGCCAATGGTTAAAGAGGAACTTTCTCGTATGGAGCGACAAGGAGTCATCTCCAAGGTGGAGCAGCCTACAGAATGGTGTGCACCTATGGTGGTGGTTCCCAAGCCCGCACGTGACCGAGTGAGAATATGTTCAGACCTCACTCAACTGAATAAGTCGGTTTTGAGAGAAAGGCACCAGCTACCTTCAGTTGAGAACACGCTTGGACAGCTTTCAGGTGCCCAGGTATTTTCGAAACTGGATGCCAATGCAGGTTTCTGGCAGATTCCTCTTTCAAAAGACTCATCACTGCTCACAACCTTTATCACTCCTTTCGGTCGCTATTGCTACAATCGACTGTGCTTTGGACTATCTTCGGCACCAGAACACTTTCAGAAACGCATGCAGCAAATCCTAGAAGGCCTGGAGGGAGTAGTGTGTCAGATGGATGACGTCCTCATCTGGGGAGTGGATCAGGAAGAGCACGACAAAAGACTAAGGGAAGCTCTCACCTGTCTACGGGACGCGGGCGTGACACTTAATGATAAGTGTGAATTTTCAAAGACTAAAATCAAGTTCCTGGGTCAGATCATTCAGGCAACTGGAGTTAGCCCCGACCCAGAGAAAATAAATGCAGTGAAAGCCATGAAGGAACCAACCAACATTTCCGAGGTGAGAAGATTTCTGGGAATGGCAAATCACCTGGGCAAGTTTTTGCCACACTTAGCAGAAAAGACACGTCCACTCAGAGATCTGTTAAGAAAAACGAACATGTGGTCATGGGGACCTCAGCAGATACAGGCTTTTGAAAGCATAAAGATAGACTTGACAACACCTCCTGGGCTGGCATTGTATGATCCTTCAGCTGATACGCTAGTCTCAGCAGATTCATCTTCTTATGGGCTGGGTGCTGTATTGTTGCAGAAGACAAGCAGTATGGACTGGAAACCAGTGGCATATGCATCACGCGCATTGAGCACCACGGAGCAGCGCTACGCGCAAATTGAGAAGGAAGCGCTAGCCACAACGTGGGCATGTGAGAGGTTTGCAGAGTTTTTGATTGGAAAGGACTTTCTCGTTCAAACTGACCACAAACCTCTAGTCCCTC
Organism: Syngnathus acus; assembly: GCF_901709675.1. Taxonomy (NCBI): domain Eukaryota; kingdom Metazoa; phylum Chordata; class Actinopteri; order Syngnathiformes; family Syngnathidae; genus Syngnathus; species Syngnathus acus. The sequence goes on from NW_023590228.1 coordinate 90,011, forward strand.
TACTTGGCGCGAGAAATCTGGACGAACTACCTCCACGTATACAACGCCTGAAAATGCGTCTCATGAGATTTTCATTCACCATATCCCATGTGGCTGGCAAAGACATCGCAACAGCTGATGTTCTATCAAGAGCACCGGTGACGTCTTCGGAGGACAGTCTACGGGAGGAAGAGATCAACCTCTACGCCGACACCGTAGTGGCCAGCCTCCCTGCAACTGAGAAGAGACTTAAAGAGATTCAGTCTCATCAGGACAAAGATGACATTTTGCGACAGCTTAAGCGGTTCTGTGTCAGTGGTTGGCCAGACAAGTTTTCGATTGAAAAGACTTTTATGCCATATTTCCCTTTTGCAGGTGAACTGACTGTTCAGAATGGGTTGTTGTTATTAGGCTGTAGGCTGGTCATTCCAAAAACACTCAGAGATGAAATGCTAAACAAACTTCACGAAGGTCACTTAGGAATTACCAAGTGCAGAGAACGTGCTAAACAATCTGTGTGGTGGCCAGGTCTTAGCAAAGATTTAAAGCAACTCATTGAGACGTGTGACACATGTGCCCGTGAGCGAGTTAACAACAGGGAGTCAATGTTAGGAACTGAGTTTCCTTCAAGACCATGGTGTACAGTAGGGGTAGATTTGTTTCAGTTCGGTAAAAACCAGTATCTTGCGGTTGTGGATTACTTTTCAAGGTTTTGTGAGGTAGCCAAGCTTTCGTGTACAACTTCAGACGCTGTAATTACCCACTGTAAATCTATTTTTGCTCGACATGGTATACCTGAGGTTGTACGCTCCGATAATGGTCCGCAATTTGCATCTGAAGAGTTCAATAGGTTTGCACGGATGTGGGGGTTTTCACATGTCACATCCAGTCCACATTTCCCACAGAGTAATGGGGAGGTGGAGCGGGCAATAAGGACTGTCAAAAGTCTACTGAAAAAGTCCAGTGATCCCTACTTAGCTTTGATGGCTTGCCGTGCCGCACCTTTAGCAAATGGTTGTAGTCCAACTGAACTGCTAATGGGGCGTAGAATACGTACTACTGTTCCGGTCATTCCCTCTCAGCTCGTTCCAGAAGGAGCGGATTTGGAAAAGGTGAGGAGGAAGGAGCGGAGCTACAGACAAAAACAAAAACTGAATTTTGACAAACGACATAGAGCTCACACCTTGCCTGCCTTACAACCTGGAGACCATGTGTGGGTCCAGGACATGCAACAGAGAGGTACTGTAGTGTCCACAGCGAACACACCAAGGTCCTACATCGTAGAAGCGTCTGGGGGAAATCTCCGGAGAAACAGGTATCATCTCTCACGCACACCTGTGGCTCCAGAAACACACATCACTGTCCCTGATATGGGGGAAAGCAACCCTACAGAGACTCTGAAAAGACCGGTCTCTCCTGTTGTACCCTCTGGTTCACCAGAACCTGAGAGACGCTATCCTTCTCGCGCTCTTGGGGGCTTCAGAGTGCCCAGTTTATCACTGCGCATGCAGAAATGACCACCTGCAACGTTTGGTTTATGTTTTATAAGCATTTTTTTTTTTATTGCTTAAATCGCATTTTCTCGACGAGCTGAGCACGTTTTCTGGATGGTGCCTCTCCCGTCACTCTGGTTAGGTTGGCATAGTAAAAAGCGCTCTTGGGGGCTTCAGAGTGCCCAGTTTATCACTGCGCATGCAGAAAAGACCACCTGCAACGTTTGGTTTATGTTTTATAAGCATTTTTAGTTTTATTGCTTAAATCGCATTTTCTCGACGAGCTGAGCACGTTTTCTGGATGGTGCCTCTCCCGTCACTCTGGTTAGGTTGGCAAAGTAAAAAGCGCTCTTGGGTGCTTCAGAGTGCCGAGTTTATCACTGCACATAAAGAAATGACCACCTGCAACGTTTGGTTTATGTTTTATGAGCATTTTTAATTGTATTGCTTAGAGCGCATTTTCTCGACGAGCTGAGCACTATTTCTAGTAAAAAGCGCTCTTGGGTGCTTCAGAGTGCCGGGTTTATCACTGCGCATGCAGAAATGACCACCTGCAACGTTTGGTTTATGTTTTATAAGCATTTTTTGTTTTATTGCTTAAATCGCATTTTCTCGACGAGCTGAGCACGTTTTCTGGATGGTGCCTCTCCCGTCACTCTGGTTAGGTTGGCATAGTAAAAAGCGCTCTTGGGGGCTTCAGAGTGCCCAGTTTATCACTGCGCATGCAGAAATGACCACCTGCAACGTTTGGTTTATGTTTTATAAGCATTTTTAGTTTTATTGCTTAAATCGCATTTTCTCGACGAGCTGAGCACGTTTTCTGGATGGTGCCTCTCCCGTCACTCTGGTTAGGTTGGCAAAGTAAAAAGCGCTCTTGGGTGCTTCAGAGTGCCGAGTTTATCACTGCACATAAAGAAATTACCACCTGCAACGTTTGGTTTATGTTTTATGAGCATTTTTAATTGTATTGCTTAGAGCGCATTTTCTCGACGAGCTGAGCACTATTTCTAGTAAAAAGCGCTCTTGGGTGCTTCAGAGTGCCGGGTTTATCACTGCGCATGCAGAAATGACCACCTGCAACGTTTGGTTTATGTTTTATAAGCATTTTTTGTTTTATTGCTTAAATCGCATTTTCTCGACGAGCTGAGCACGTTTTCTGGATGGTGCCTCTCCCGTCACTCTGGTTAGGTTGGCATAGTAAAAAGTGCTCTTGGGGGCTTCAGAGTGCCCAGTTTATCACTGCGCATGCAGAAATGACCACCTGCAACGTTTGGTTTATGTTTTATAAGCATTTTTAGTTTTATTGCTTAAATCGAATTTTCTCGACGAGCTGAGCACGTTTTCTGGATGGTCCCTCTCCCGTCACTCTGGTTAGGTTGGCAAAGTAAAAAGCGCTCTTGGGTGCTTCAGAGTGCCGAGTTTATCACTGCGCATGAAGAAATGACCACCTGCAACGTTTGGTTTATGTTTTATAAGCATTTTTAATTGTATTGCTTAGAGTGCATTTTCTCGACGAGCTGAGCACGTTTTCTAGTAAAAAGCGCTCTTGGGTGCTTCAGAGTGCCGAGTTGAGTGCGTGGTTTAGCGTCCGCCCCCGGTCCCTTATGGGACCCTATTTGGCCCGCGGACCGGCTGGCGGGAGCTCCGTGAAAGCCTGTCCGCCCTCCGAGCACTCCTGCCGGGCGTGGGTTAGAGACCGCGCCCGGTCACTTATGGGACCCTAATTGGCCCGCGGACCGGCTGGCGGTACCTCCGTGAATGCCTATCCGCCGTCCGAGCACTCCTGCCGGGCCTGAGTTAGAGACCGCGCCCGGTCACTTATGGGACCCTAAATGGCCCGCGGACCGGCTGGCGGTACCACCGTGAAAGCCTATCCGCCCTCCGAGCACTCCTGCCGGGCGTGAGTTCGAGACCGCGCCCGGTCACTTATGGGACCCTAAATGGCCCGCGGACCGGCTGGCGGGAGCTCCGTGAAAGCCTGTCCGCCCTCCGAGCACTCCTGCCGGGCGTGGGTTAGAGACCGCGCCCGGTCACTTATGGGACCCTAAATGGCCCGCGGACCGGCTGGCGGGCCCACCGTGAAAGCCTATCCGCCCTCCGAGCACTCCTGCCGGGCGTGAGTTCGAGACCGCGCCCGGTCACTTATGGGACCCTAAATGGCCCGCGGACCTGCTGGCGGTACCTCCGTGAATGCCTATCCGCCCTCCGAGCACTCCTGCCGGGCCTGAGTTCGAGACCGCGCCCGGTCATGTATGGGACCCTGAATGGCCCGCGGACCGGCTGGCGGGACGTCCGTGGATGCCTATCCGCCCTCCGAGCACTCCCGCCGGGCGTGGGTTAGAGACCGCGCCCGGTCATGTATGGGACCCTGAATGGCCCGCGGACGGGCTGGCGGGACCTCCGTGAATGCCTATCCGCCCTCCGAGCACTCCTGCCGGGCGTGGGTTAGAGACCGCGCCCGGTCAGTTATGGGACCCTAAATAGCCCGCGGACCGGCTGGCGGGACCTCCGTGAATGCCTTTCCGCCCTCCGAGCACTCCTGCCGGGCCTGAGTTTGAGACCGCGCCCGGTCAGTTATGGGACCCTAAATAGCCCGCGGACCGGCTGGCGGGACTTCCGTGAATGCCTATCCGCCCTCCGAGCACTCCTGCCGGGCCTGAGTTTGAGACCGCGCCCGGTCAGTTATGGGACCCTAAATAGCCCGCGGACCGGCTAGCGGGACCTCCGTGAATGCCTATCCGCCCTCCGAGCACTCCTGCCGGGCGTGGGTTTGAGACCGCGCCCGGTCAGTTATGGGACCCTAAATAGCCCGCGGACCGGCTGGCGGTACCTCCGTGAAAGCCTATCCGCCCTCCGAGCACTCCTGCCGGGCGTGAGTTAGAGACCGCGCACGGTCACTTATGGGACCCTAAATGGCCCGCGGACCTGCTGGCGGGGCTTCCGTGAAAGCCTATCCGCCTTCCGAGCGCTCTTGCCGGGCGTGAGTTAGCGTCCGCGCCCGGTTGCCTCACGTCACTGTGGTTAAGTTGGCATAGTAAAAAGCGCTCTTGGGTCCTTCAGAGTGCGGAGTTTATCACTGCGCATGAAGAAATGACAACCTGCAACGTTTGGTTTATGTTTTATAAGCATTTTTAGTTTTATTGCTTAAATCGCATTTTCTCGACGAGCTGAGCACGTTTTCTGGATGGTGCCTCTCCCGTCACTCTGGTTAGGTTGGCAAAGTAAAAAGTGCTCTTGGGTGCTTCAGAGTGCCGAGTTTATCACTGCGCATGAAGAAATGACCACCTGCAACGTTTGGTTTATGTTTTATAAGAATTTTTAATTGTATTGCTTAGAGCGCATTTTCTCGACGAGCTGAGCACGTTTTCTACTAAAAAGCGCTCTTGGGTGCTTCAGAGTGCCGAGTTTATCACTGCGCATGCAGAAATGACCACCTGCAACGTTTGGTTTATGTTTTATAAGCATTTTTTGTTTTATTGCTTAAATCGCATTTTCTCGACGAGCTGAGCACGTTTTCTGGATGGTGCCTCTCCCGTCACTCTGGTTAGGTTGGCAAAGTAAAAAGCGCTCTTGGGTGCTTCAGAGTGCCGAGTTTATCACTGCACATGAAGAAATGACCACCTGCAACGTTTGGTTTATGTTTTATGAGCAATTTTAATTGTATTGCTTAGAGCGCATTTTCTCGACAAGCTGAGCACGTTTTCTAGTAAAAAGTGCTCTTGGGTGCTTCAGAGTGCCGAGTTTATCACTGCGCATGCAGAAATGACCACCTGCAAGGTTTGGTTTATGTTTTATAAGCATTTTTTGTTTTATTGCTTAAATCGCATTTTCTCGACGAGCTGAGCACGTTTTCTGGATGGTGCCTCTCCCGTCACTCTGGTTAGGTTGGCATAGTAAAAAGTGCTCTTGGGGGCTTCAGAGTGCCCAGTTTATCACTGCGCATGCAGAAATGACCACCTGCAACGTTTGGTTTATGTTTTATAAGCATTTTTAGTTTTATTGCTTAAATCGCATTTTCTCGATGAGCTGAGCACGTTTTCTGGATGGTGCCTCTCCCGTCACTCTGGTTAGGTTGGCAAAGTAAAAAGCGCTCTTGGGTGCTTCAGAGTGCCGAGTTTATCACTGCACATGAAGAAATGACCACCTGCAACGTTTGGTTTATGTTTTATGAGCATTTTTAATTGTATTGCTTAGAGCGCATTTTCTCGACGAGCTGAGCACGTTTTCTAGTTAAAAGCGCTCTTGGGTGCTTCAGAGTGCCGAGTTTATCACTGCGCATGAAGAAATGACCACCTGCAACGTTTGGTTTATGTTTTATAAGCATTTTTAATTTTATTGCTTAAATCGCATTTTCTCGACGAGCTGAGCACGTTTTCTAGTTAAAAGTGCTCTTGGGTGCTTCAGAGTGCCGAGTTTATCACTGCGCATGAAGAAATGACCACCTGCAACGTTTGGTTTATGTTTTATAAGCATTTTTAATTGTATTGCTTAAATCGCATTTTCTCGACGAGCTGAGCACGTTTTCTGGATGGTGGCTCTCCCGTCACTCTGGTTAGGTTGGCATAGTAAAAAGTGCTCTTGGGGGCTTCAGAGTGCCCAGTTTATCACTGCGCATGCAGAAATGACCACCTGCAACGTTTGGTTTATGTTTTATAAGCATTTTTAATTGTATTGCTTAGAGCGCATTTTCTCGACGAGCTGAGCACGTTTTCTAGTAAAAAGCGCTCTTGGGTGCTTCAGAGTGCCGAGTTTATCACTGCGCATGCAGAAATGACCACCTGCAACGTTTGGTTTATGTTTTATAAGCATTTTTTGTTTTATTGCTTAAATCGCATTTTCTCGACGAGCTGAGCACGTTTTCTGGATGGTGCCTCTCCCGTCACTCTGGTTAGGTTGGCATAGTAAAAAGTGCTCTTGGGGGCTTCAGAGTGCCCAGTTTATCACTGCGCATGCAGAAATGAGCACCTGCAACGTTTGGTTTATGTTTTATAAGCATTTTTAGTTTTATTGCTTAAATCGCATTTTCTCGATGAGCTGAGCACGTTTTCTGGATGGTGCCTCTCCCGTCACTCTGGTTAGGTTGGCAAAGTAAAAAGCGCTCTTGGGTGCTTCAGAGTGCCGAGTTTATCACTGCACATGAAGAAATGACCACCTGCAACGTTTGGTTTATGTTTTAAGAGCGTTTTTAATTGTATTGCTTAGAGCGCATTTTCTCGACGAGCTGAGCACGTTTTCTAGTTAAAAGCGCTCTTGGGTGCTTCAGAGTGCCGAGTTTATCACTGCGCATGAAGAAATGACCACCTGCAACGTTTGGTTTATGTTTTATAAGCATTTTTAATTTTATTGCTTAAATCGCATTTTCTCGACGAGCTGAGCACGTTTTCTGGATGGTGCCTCTCCCGTCACTCTGGTTAGGTTGGCATAGTAAAAAATGCTCTTGGGGGCTTCAGAGTGCCCAGTTTATCACTGCGCATGCAGAAATGACCACCTGCAACGTTTGGTTTATGTTTTATAAGCATTTTTAGTTTTATTGCTTAAATCGCATTTTCTCGACGAGCTGAGCACGTTTTCTGGATGGTGCCTCTCCCGTCACTCTGGTTAGGTTGGCAAAGTAAAAAGCGCTCTTGGGTGCTTCAGAGTGCCGAGTTTATCACTGCGCATGAAGAAATGACCACCTGCAACGTTTGGTTTATGTTTTATAAGCATTTTTAATTGTATTGCTTAGAGCGCATGTTCTCGACGAGCTGAGCACGTTTTCTAGTAAAAAGCGCTCTTGGGTGCTTCAGAGTGCCGAGTTTATCACTGCGCATGCAGAAATGACCACCTGCAAAGTTTGGTTTATGTTTTATAAGCATTTTTAATTTTATTGCTTAAATCGCATTTTCTCGACGAGCTGAGCACGTTTTCTGGATGGTGCCTCTCCCGTCACTCTGGTTAGGTTGGCTTAGTAAAAAGTGCTCTTGGGGGCTTCAGAGTGCCCAGTTTATCACTGCGCATGCAGAAATGACCACCTGCAACGTTTGGTCTATGTTTTATAAGCATTTTTAATTTTATTGCTTAAATCGCATTTTCTCGACGAGCTGAGCACGTTTTCTGGATGGTGGCTCTCCCGTCACTCTGGTTAGGTTGGCATAGTAAAAAGCGCTCTTGGGGGCTTGAGAGTGCCGAGTTTATCACTGCGCATGAAGAAATGACCACCTGCAACGTTTGGTTTATGTTTTATAAGCATTTTTAGTTTTATTGCTTAAATCGCATTTTCTCGACGAGCTGAGCACGTTTTCTGGATGGTGCCTCTCCCGTCACTCTGGTTAGGTTGGCAAAGTAAAAAGTGCTCTTGGGTGCTTCAGAGTGCCGAGTTTATCACTGCGCATGAAGAAATGACCACCTGCAACGTTTGGTTTATGTTTTATAAGCATTTTTAATTGTATTGCTTAGAGCGCATTTTCTCGACGAGCTGAGCACGTTTTCTAGTAAAAAGCGCTCTTGGGTGCTTCAGAGTGCCGAGTTTATCACTGCGCATGCAGAAATGACCACCTGCAACGTTTGGTTTATGTTTTATAAGCATTTTTTGTTTTATTGCTTAAATCGCATTTTCTCGACGAGCTGAGCACGTTTTCTGGATGGTGCCTCTCCCGTCACTCTGGTTAGGTTGGCATAGTAAAAAGTGCTCTTGGGGGCTTCAGAGTGCCCAGTTTATCACTGCGCATGCAGAAATGACCACCTGCAACGTTTGGTTTATGTTTTATAAGCATTTTTAATTGTATTGCTTAGAGCGCATTTTCTCGACGAGCTGAGCACGTTTTCTAGTAAAAAGCGCTCTTGGGTGCTTCAGAGTGCCGAGTTTATCACTGCGCATGCAGAAATGACCACCTGCAACGTTTGGTTTATGTTTTATAAGCATTTTTAATTTTATTGCTTAAATTGCATTTTCTCGACGAGCTGAGCACGTTTTCTGGATGGTGCCTCTCCCGTCACTCTGGTTAGGTTGGCATAGTAAATAGTGCTCTTGGGGGCTTCAGAGTGCCCAGTTTATCACTGCGCATGCAGAAATGACCACCTGCAACGTTTGGTTTATGTTTTATAAGCATTTTTAGTTTTATTGCTTAAATCGCATTTTCTCGATGAGCTGAGCACGTTTTCTGGATGGTGCCTCTCCCGTCACTCTGGTTAGGTTGGCAAAGTAAAAAGCGCTCTTGGGTGCTTCAGAGTGCCGAGTTTATCACTGCACATGAAGAAATGACCACCTGCAACGTTTGGTTTATGTTTTATGAGCATTTTTAATTGTATTGCTTAGAGCGCATTTTCTCGACGAGCTGAGCACGTTTTCTAGTTAAAAGCGCTCTTGGGTGCTTCAGAGTGCCGAGTTTATCACTGCTGTCAGGTCTAAATCCAATCAGACATTAAACCACACGTTGGAAGGAAGAGGAGGAAAGAACCAGAACAGGTTTACTCGCGAGGAGAACGATAGAGAGCAAACTCAGTTACAATCTCCATCAATTCTGAGTTCTCACTTCACGTGCTCCTCTATTTAATGTTTTGGTTGCCCTGGTTACAAAGGCGTTGCTACACTAAAGGGAGGGGAGATAGTGTCTGTAGCAACGTTTATTAGCTAAGGAATGTAGTGTGGTGTGAATTAGCACTTCATTGTCGGCCCGTGACCCCCGCAGACTTTGTCCTTCTTCATCAACCAACTGTTCTTCTCATGGTTGGCTGATTTGTCCTCGAGTGGGATCAGATAACTTGAATTGCCGCTTTCCTGTGGAACAATGCAACTAAACCTTGGCTAACTTTATCTACTTGGTAAAGTAACACACAATAATAATAAGTAACTTGTCCTAAACACTTCAACACACATTAAGTAAACGTAAGGTAACTGGTATGCAGTTCCTTAAACGAACATTGAGTAAATATGGGATAACTTGTATGCAACTACTTCAAACTGTATATAACACTTAACAAAGAAAAACAGTTCTGACCAACAACAATCTATGAACCAAACCTACAGTTAGATAAAAGGAATGAAGTTCCTCTGAACCAAATAAGAACATTTCGCCTATGCAAATAAGCTCGGCTCATTGTTAGTGAAGGCCTCCTACAGGAACAAAAACACACAGATAGCATAAGGACAGGAAGGAGACATATGGCTGACAGGGATCAACAGACATCCCTGTCACTAAAAAGGAAAAACCTAGATGAAAGGAAAGTCATAAACATGTAAAGACGAGGCCTCCAGGTCTGGCAGGCCAGGGCTTCACTTAAATTATCCTAACATTTCCCTCCTTTTTATCACATATTTGCTCAATTTTCACTTCACCAAAAACAACCACTTCTCTCGATTTTCAGTTGTCGGATCACAAGTATGAGCACCAATATGTTTACACCAGGAAGGATCAATGTTGCGTCATCATCATTCGGAAACACACAGATCTGGGAAGAAGTCTGTAAACTCAAGTGCAAAAATTGCATCATCATCATCGTTATCATCAACATGCTGGCGTTCAGACATTAGGCATACCCGGCCCATCTTGTCGTCCATGGGCGATATTGCTGTAGTGATGAGACGATTAAACAGAGCACGGAGACATGGAATATAACAACATCCACACAAGGTGAGTATAGCAGTAATTGAGGACACAAGGGCTTTATACTTCCCAAAAGCAGTCATCCACTTGTAGTGCTCTTTCATTCTCGTGTTGAGGGATTGCAAGCTTGCAATCGCCTTCGTCAGGCTCCCATCAGGGGCGGTGTCGTTCTGGATGAAGGTGCAGCATTGTTCTCTGAACATTGCGCAGACCCTTCCTTTCTCAGACACCAACATAACAAGAGCATTGCGGTTCTGGATTGACATTAGGGAAGGCGTGGCTAGCTGTCCGTGCACTGCCTCAAGTCCCGCTTGTGTCCGTTTGCCCAATTTCTGCATGTTGCAATGGATGTAATTTATCCTGTCAACGTTCTTGTTCATCGTACACCAGCAGCAAATGGAGGACTCCCATCGCGCTGCAATTTGGTCAATTGATTCTTATTAATCAGGAACTCCTCTGGGGACTCTAATTGCATCAATTTCAGTCAGATCATCGTCGCCTCTCAAATTTAAAGACATTTTGTTTTTTGTTTTTTTTCAATTTCCACTTTTTTTCCCAGATCTTGGCATGTCGATACATATACAATTTTGGTTGACTACATTCTCTAAAAGCAATGGTTTCTTTTCTTTCTTTCTTTTTTTTTTTTCCAACGGATATTATATAGAACACTGTCGCACATTTCACAAACAGCAGACGTGACAGATTTCACACAATCTTTTGTCAATGGCAACGGTACAACAAAGAATCGGTCGTAGACCCATACATATGGCATTCATTATTTATTTTTATTTTTTTTTCCTTTGCAGTTTGTTTTGCCATTAGCAATCAATTGTTTCTTTTACCAGTTACTCTTATAGTCACCTGAAACAAACTATCCACATTCATTTTAGATATATATTAATTCCATTCTACAGCGGTTGTTGACAAAGTATTATTTCTTTACATAACGTTTTTGCCACTGTTAAGGCATTCAGTGTTTATTTTGAATCCATTTTGAGAATGCATCTATTATGACCAGGCATTATAACCCTGTGGATTGTGTTTAGCACATGTTAAACAAGCTCTACAACATTTTTTTTTGTTTTTTTTGTTTATAAATGTTTTGAATATGAATCAAATCCATATGTTGTATAAAGCTGACTGACCTGCCCCATTATCCCACCTCTTGAGCCTTGCGACACACACCATGGCTCAATATTGCTGCCCATTTGTATAGGTGTTTTCGTAGGATAGGTCAGTCTTCTGGTCATTTATAGATGCCATTCTCCACTCTTGCCCCTCTTTTCGTCCATAATTGAATTTCAGTCTATGGACTTTGTCGCTGCACATCTTTAAAAACGTTTCAGTAATTTAATCTGCTTCTTGTGTGTATAACATTTGAAGCGTCTTTTACACTACAGCTATGCGGTTCCGTCTGCAAGCTTGTTACCTCTTGACACCTTATCAGTCTCGTGTGTGTGCCCTGCACACGTGCATCTAGCTATTTTTCGTGGCAATTAGACTGCTTCCACAACTAGCTTAGTTGTAGTTTCTTGTAGTTTCTTTAGTTACTTTTCAATCATTTTCTCATCGTTTATCACAAGAATCTTAGCAATTTGAATAAAAATCAATATGTATGTTTTATTTTACTCAATTGTATGATATAGAGAATCCATATGTAGTAAAATGTTGTATTACTACATATGATTTCATCTTCATTTAATTTGACACACCTTTCAAAATGCTTCTTAGTGTCCCAGTGCACACGTTTTGCGTGTGTAACTGGTTGTCTCAACCCGTGTTCCTCATCCTAATTTTTCCTTCCTCAAGGTGTCAAACCAATCAAGATAGAAAGATAAAAACCAACAAAATAACCGTCAATAAATTAATATTATAGTTAATTGTTGTTGTTTCTTAACTTCAACTCAATCGCTCTCATTCTCAAATGTAAAAACTTGTATAGTCTTGACACAACCAATCGACTATTCACTTTAACTGTAGCTTCGAAATGTCGTTATTTCATAATTTTTCTTCATCCAATTCCAGAAAGCAAGTTCTTTCCATCTCTCAAATTTTGTTTCATCAAGGCTAGGCCTTAATGCAGTGTGGACCAGTTTCTGCCCATAAACAAATTGCTTGCTTTTTGTTTTTACTTCCTATTTTATAAAATCGTTTTTGTTTTGCGGTGCAAATCAGATAGACTACAGTCTAAGAAATTCTTTTGTGCACCCATATTAGCCAATTTCTTCCTTTTAACACATAACACTTACAGCACACAGACAACACAAAAACAGCAGAGACACAGCTCACAAACAATACCAACAAACAACGCTGCGCAAACGTCATCCTCTCTTTTGACGTTTTGGTTATACTTTTTTTTTCTCATCAGTGCATTTTATCCTTCATGCAAATATTGTCACATCTTCCTTATGCATCACCCTGCTTCAAATATTCAAACATTCTCTGAGAAACTCACACTTTCCCTGCTTCGCCCGCAGCCATAGCACCCCCGTGCGAGGGGGGGGCGCGGCATCAATGTTGATTGGTCACAGGCTGGCCATTTCCTGCAACAACCATGATGCCGGTCCACCACCCACACGAGCATAGCAAAGGCCCAAGCGCACAGCCCCGCCCCGCGACTACGCGCGAGCGCAGGCACGCTTATCAGTCTCACCTTCTCAAAGGGCAGGCCAACTTTGCTGTTGCCCCCTTCATCATGTTCACATTTGACATCTTTCACTGTCTTGTACACAACAGTTGCTGTCTCTTCATTTTATCCTATCAAACCACCGTTCTAGTCACTTTCTGCCACACACGTCTTATTTTCTCTACTTCCACACACTGCTCATCTTAGTTTCTCCAACCAACTTAAAAACATCATCGTCTACTTCTCAATTTCCCTATTATCGCTCAACAGCCTCCTGAACATTCTCCATTACTGATTTCTTCCATAGGACACACATCTCACTCACACTCATACACACAACATTCATGAGGATCCTCTGCGCGCACACGCACACACCAGCACAAAAGGATGACGCACAACATATAGAACACACATCGATCCCATTAACACACCTTTTTGTTCGTCTTACTTTTCTGATCTATTCTCTATTTCACTTTTAGAAGCTATTTGTAATTCTTTTCCATCTAGTTAGCAAATTCTAACTTCAGTGTTTCTTTATCTTTATCCTAAATACTTAAGCTAATTTATCTTTAATTTTGGCAGCCAGGTTCCCACTTCATTACATGGAAATCTGATTTGATTTGATTTTGGCCTAGTCATAACTGTCTTTGTTAATTTGTGCAGTCACGTGCCATGTGACCGTTTTCCCCGCAATTCCAGCATTCTCGTTCCCTATAAGGTACAAATCCTCTCCTGTGGCCCTTGGAGCCTCCTCTATTTGATCCACCTCGTCCTCTTTTGCTTTTCCACCCTCTGCCTGTATTTTGGTAAAAAGTGTCACTATCCTGATCTACCAGAAAAGTGTCTTTTGAGGCTTTCATTTGTTTTCGTTTTTGTTTGTCTACTACTACTCTTTCTGCATGGAGGGCGTGATTTATGTATTCCTCCAAAGTTCCGGTGTTCATTCCTATATAATTATTGATCACCCTAATTTGTATTGCAGGCTTGGACCCTACATGGATGGCATTTTTTAATTGTTGCTGATAAGCACCTTGGGGTGCATTATCTTCTACCAGTCCACTGTGTAATTTAAACACTTCTGTCATGCGCCCTTGATATTCATCAAAGGTTTCATTATCAATTTGCTTTGTTCTCCCTATTTCTGTATAATTTGCTCTCATTTCCTTTGACCAATCAATTTCAAGCGGGCTTTTCTGCCTAGTGGCTCTGTCCGTCAACCCATAAGGAGGAGGTGACTCCTTAATTTTGTGTGTGTCATGTATTTGCGGATGCAACTTCACTATGATCTTTAGTTTCGAATTTGTAGCCAGTGTTTTCTCCTCCCGCTCTTGTATTTCTTCTAGTTCTCCCTCAAAATTGTATTTCTTGATCCGTTTATCTAGTTTTTTGATTCGATCAGGATCTTGTCTTTCAATTATTTTCCAATCTTTAAATTTTAGTGTATCTCGGATATTAGTTTTACTCTTCCCGTTCCCCATTTTAATAAATTTGGTCCCAACTGTAAAACCATAGGGGTTTCTAAAGTCGGGTGTTTCCAGTGGGATAACGAAAAGATCCTGTGGTGATTCTCACTTCTACCAGCGTTCTGGTGGAGAATCCTTGCCTATTGCGTCCACAGAACCACGTTATGTGTTCCCCACTGCTTTAATATGGAATACTATATCTAGTGATACGTATTCCCATTCACACTCTCAATCACACAGTTTTAGACGGACGTCTCCGTTCTGTACTTTTACTTTTACTGTTACTGTTAGACGGAATTTACATTTTCAGCTTTTCTGTGGCTCCGCAACCTACTACTTGGACATCACTGTCCTACGCGGAATTTCAGTTATGCAGGGTCTGTGGACTTCCGTAGTCCTACTTACACACCTAGGTTTTTACAGGGCATGACGAGCCCTCGGCCGCACCACACTTTTTTACAAAAAAAACTCACCCTCTGGTTCTCTTCACCTCTGCACCTCGGATTGCCTTCAACCTTCAGATCCCAGCTGACGGAGCGGACAGCCAGCCCTTAAAAAGGATTCTAGGACCCCACCTAGGGAGGTCCTGCCACGCGCGGTCTTTCTGGATCTCCGCTGCCGCCCGCTGGAATCCTCAGGTGTATTGGCATCCGGCTCGAAGGACCAAATGTCAGGTCTAAATCCAATCAGACATTAAACCACACGTTGGAAGGAAGAGGAGGAAAGAACTAGAACAGGTTTACTCGCGAGGAGAACGATAGAGAGCAAACTCAGTTACAATCTCCATCAATTCTGAGTTCTCACTTCACGTGCTCCTCTATTTAATGTTTTGGTTGCCCTGGTTACAAAGGCGTTGCTACACTAAAGGGAGGGGAGATAGTGTCTGTAGCAACGTTTATTAGCTAAGGAATGTAGTGTGGTGTGAATTAGCACTTCATTGTCGGCCCGTGACCCCCGCAGACTTTGTCCTTCTTCATCAACCAACTGTTCTTCTCATGGTTGGCTGATTTGTCCTCGAGTGGGATCAGATAACTTGAATTGCCGCTTTCCTGTGGAACAATGCAACTAAACCTTGGCTAACTTTATCTACTTGGTAAAGTAACACACAATAATAATAAGTAACTTGTCCTAAACACTTCAACACACATTAAGTAAACGTAAGGTAACTGGTATGCAGTTCCTTAAACGAACATTGAGTAAATATGGGATAACTTGTATGCAACTACTTCAAACTGTATATAACACTTAACAAAGAAAAACAGTTCTGACCAACAACAATCTATGAACCAAACCTACAGTTAGATAAAAGGAATGAAGTTCCTCTGAACCAAATAAGAACATTTCGCCTATGCAAATAAGCTCGGCTCATTGTTAGTGAAGGCCTCCTACAGGAACAAAAACACACAGATAGCATAAGGACAGGAAGGAGACATATGGCTGACAGGGATCAAAAGACATCCCTGTCACTAAAAAGGAAAAACCTAGATGAAAGGAAAGTCATAAACATGTAAAGACGAGGCCTCCAGGTCTGGCAGGCCAGGGCTTCACTTAAATTATCCTAACAACTGCGCATGAAGAAATGACCACCTGCAACGTTTGGTTTATGTTTTATAAGCATTTTAAATTTTATTGCTTAAATCGCATTTTCTCGACGAGCTGAGCACGTTTTCTGGATGGTGCCTCTCCCGTCACTCTGGTTAGGTTGGCATAGTAAAAAGTGCTCTTGGGGGCTTCAGAGTGCCCAGTTTATCACTGCGCATGCAGAAATGACCACCTGCAACGTTTGGTTTATGTTTTATAAGCATTTTTAGTTTTATTGCTTAAATCGCATTTTCTCGACGAGCTGAGCACGTTTTCTGGATGGTGCCTCTCCCGTCACTCTGGTTAGGTTGGCAAAGTAAAAAGCGCTCTTGGGTGCTTCAGGGTGCCGAGTTTATCACTGCGCATGAAGAAATGACCACCTGCAACGTTTGGTTTATGTTTTATAAGCATTTTTAATTTTATTGCTTAAATCGCATTTTCTCGACGAGCTGAGCACGTTTTCTGGATGGTGGCTCTCCCGTCACTCTGGTTAGGTTGGCATAGTAAAAAGCGCTCTTGGGGGCTTGAGAGTGCCGAGTTTATCACTGCGCATGAAGAAATGACCACCTGCAACGTTTGGTTTATGTTTTATAAACATTTTTAGTTTTATTGCTTAAATCGCATTTTCTCGACGAGCTGAGCACGTTTTCTGGATGGTGCCTCTCCCGTCACTCTGGTTAGGTTGGCAAAGTAAAAAGTGCTCTTGGGTGCTTCAGAGTGCCGAGTTTATCACTGCGCATGAAGAAATGACCACCTGCAACGTTTGGTTTATGTTTTATAAGCATTTTTAATTGTATTGCTTAGAGCGCATTTTCTCGACGAGCTGAGCACGTTTTCTAGTAAAAAGCGCTCTTGGGTGCTTCAGAGTGCCGAGTTTATCACTGCGCATGCAGAAATGACCACCTGCAACGTTTGGTTTATGTTTTATAAGCATTTTTTGTTTTATTGCTTAAATCGCATTTTCTCGACGAGCTGAGCACGTTTTCTGGATGGTGCCTCTCCCGTCACTCTGGTTAGGTTGGCATAGTAAAAAGTGCTCTTGGGGGCTTCAGAGTGCCCAGTTTATCACTGCGCATGCAGAAATGACCACCTGCAACGTTTGGTTTATGTTTTATAAGCATTTTTAGTTTTATTGCTTAAATCGCATTTTCTCGACGAGCTGAGCACGTTTTCTGGATGGTGCCTCTCCCGTCACTCTGGTTAGGTTGGCAAAGTAAAAAGCGCTCTTGGGTGCTTCAGAGTGCCGAGTTTATCAATGCACATGAAGAAATGACCACCTGCAACGTTTGGTTTATGTTTTATGAGCATTTTTAATTGTATTGCTTAGAGCGCATTTTCTCGACGAGCTGAGCACGTTTTCTAGTTAAAAGCGCTCTTGGGTGCTTCAGAGTGCCGAGTTTATCACTGCGCATGAAGAAATGACCACCTGCAACGTTTGGTTTATGTTTTATAAGCATTTTTAATTTTATTGCTTAAATCGCATTTTCTCGACGAGCTGAGCACGTTTTCTGGATGGTGCCTCTCCCGTCACTCTGGTTAGGTTGGCATAGTAAAAAGTGCTCTTGGGGGCTTCAGAGTGCCCAGTTTATCACTGCGCATGCAGAAATGACCACCTGCAACGTTTGGTTTATGTTCTATAAGCATTTTTAGTTTTATTGCTTAAATCGCATTTTCTCGACGAGCTGAGCACATTTTCTGGATGGTGCCTCTCCCGTCACTCTGGTTAGGTTGGCAAAGTAAAAAGCGCTATTGGGTGCTTCAGAGTGCCGAGTTTATCACTGCACATGAAGAAATGACCACCTGCAACGTTTGGTTTATGTTTTATGAGCATTTTTAATTGTATTGCTTAGAGCGCATTTTCTCGACGAGCTGAGCACGTTTTCTAGTAAAAAGCGCTCTTGGGTGCTTCAGAGTGCCGAGTTTATCACTGCGCATGAAGAAATGACCACCTGCAACGTTTGGTTTATGTTTTATAAGCATTTTTATTTTATTGCTTAAATCGCATTTTCTCGACGAGCTGAGCACGTTTTCTGGATGGTGCCTCTCCCGTCACTCTGGTTAGGTTGGCATAGTAAAAAGCGCTCTTGGGGGCTTGAGAGTGCCGAGTTTATCACTGCGCATTAAGAAATGACCACCTGCAACGTTTGGTTTATGTTTTATAAGCATTTTTAGTTTTATTGCTTAAATCGCATTTTCTCGACGAGCTGAGCACGTTTTCTGGATGGTGCCTCTCCCGTCACTCTGGTTAGGTTGGCAAAGTAAAAAGCGCTCTTGGGTGCTTCAGAGTGCCGAGTTTATCACTGCGCATGAAGAAATGACCACCTGCAACGTTTGGTTTATGTTTTATAAGCATTTTTAATTGTATTGCTTAGAGCGCATTTTCTCGACGAGCTGAGCACGTTTTCTAGTAAAAAGCGCTCTTGGGTGCTTCAGAGTGCCGAGTTTATCACTGCGCATGCAGAAATGACCACCTGCAACGTTTGGTTTATGTTTTATAAGCATTTTTTGTTTTATTGCTTAAATCGCATTTTCTCGACGAGCTGAGCACGTTTTCTGGATGGTGCCTCTCCCGTCACTCTGGTTAGGTTGGCATAGTAAAAAGTGCTCTTGGGGGCTTCAGAGTGCCCAGTTTATCACTGCGCATGCAGAAATGACCACCTGCAACGTTTGGTTTATGTTTTATAAGCATTTTTAGTTTTATTGCTTAAATCGCATTTTCTCGATGAGCTGAGCACGTTTTCTGGATGGTGCCTCTCCCGTCACTCTGGTTAGGTTGGCAAAGTAAAAAGCGCTCTTGGGTGCTTCAGAGTGCCGAGTTTATCAATGCACATGAAGAAATGACCACCTGCAACGTTTGGTTTATGTTTTATAAGCATTTTTAATTGTATTGCTTAGAGCGCATTTTCTCGACGAGCTGAGCACGTATTTCTAGTTAAAAGCGCTCTTGGGTGCTTCAGAGTGCCGAGTTTATCACTGCGCATGAAGAAATGACCACCTGCAACGTTTGGTTTATGTTTTATAAGCATTTTTAATTTTATTGCTTAAATCGCATTTTCTCGACGAGCTGAGCACGTTTTCTGGATGGTGCCTCTCCCGTCACTCTGGTTAGGTTGGCATAGTAAAAAGTGCTCTTGGGGGCTTCAGAGTGCCCAGTTTATCACTGCGCATGCAGAAATGACCACCTGCAACGTTTGGTTTATGTTCTATAAGCATTTTTAGTTTTATTGCTTAAATCGCATTTTCTCGACGAGCTGAGCACATTTTCTGGATGGTGCCTCTCCCGTCACTCTGGTTAGGTTGGCAAAGTAAAAAGCGCTATTGGGTGCTTCAGAGTGCCGAGTTTATCACTGCACATGAAGAAATGACCACCTGCAACGTTTGGTTTATGTTTTATGAGCATTTTTAATTGTATTGCTTAGAGCGCATTTTCTCGACGAGCTGAGCACTATTTCTAGTAAAAAGCGCTCTTGGGTGCTTCAGAGTGCCGAGTTTATCACTGCGCATGAAGAAATGACCACCTGCAACGTTTGGTTTATGTTTTATAAGCATTTTTATTTTATTGCTTAAATCGCATTTTCTCGACGAGCTGAGCACGTTTTCTGGATGGTGGCCTCTCCCGTCACTCTGGTTAGGTTGGCATAGTAAAAAGCGCTCTTGGGGGCTTGAGAGTGCCGAGTTTATCACTGCGCATGAAGAAATGACCACCTGCAACGTTTGGTTTATGTTTTATAAGCATTTTTAGTTTTATTGCTTAAATCGCATTTTCTCGACGAGCTGAGCACGTTTTCTGGATGGTGCCTCTCCCCTCACTCTGGTTAGGTTGGCAAAGTAAAAAGCGCTCTTGGGTGCTTCAGAGTGCCGAGTTTATCACTGCGCATGAAGAAATGACCACCTGCAACGTTTGGTTTATGTTTTATGAGCATTTTTAATTGTATTGCTTAGAGCGCATTTTCTCGACGAGCTGAGCACGTATTTCTAGTTAAAAGCGCTCTTGGGTGCTTCAGAGTGCCGGGTTTATCACTGCGCATGCAGAAATGACCACCTGCAACGTTTGGTTTATGTTTTATAAGCATTTTTATTTTATTGCTTAAATCGCATTTTCTCGACGAGCTGAGCACGTTTTCTGGATGGTGCCTCTCCCGTCACTCTGGTTAGGTTGGTATAGTAAAAAGTGCTCTTGGGGGCTTCAGAGTGCCCAGTTTATCACTGCGCATGCAGAAATGACCACCTGCAACGTTTGGTTTATGTTTTATAAGCATTTTTAGTTTTATTGCTTAAATCGCATTTTCTCGACGAGCTGAGCACGTTTTCTGGATGGTGCCTCTCCCGTCACTCTGGTTAGGTTGGCAAAGTAAAAAGTGCTCTTGGGTGCTTCAGAGTGCCGAGTTTATCACTGCGCATGAAGAAATGACCACCTGCAACGTTTGGTTTATGTTTTATAAGCATTTTTAATTGTATTGCTTAGAGCGCATTTTCTCGACGAGCTGAGCACGTTTTCTAGTAAAAAGCGCTCTTGGGTGCTTCAGAGTGCCGAGTTTATCACTGCGCATGCAGAAATGACCACCTGCAACGTTTGGTTTATGTTTTATAAGCATTTTTTGTTTCATTGCTTAAATCGCATTTTCTCGACGAGCTGAGCACGTTTTCTGGATGTTGCCTCTCCCGTCACTCTGGTTAGGTTGGCATAGTAAAAAGTGCTCTTGGGGGCTTCAGAGTGCCGAGTTTATCACTGCGCATGCAGAAATGACCACCTGCAACGTTTGGTTTATGTTTTATAAGCATTAATTGTATTGCTTAGAGCGCATTTTCTCGACGAGCTGAGCACGTTTTCTAGTAAAAAGCGCTCTTGGGTGCTTCAGAGTGCCGAGTTTATCACTGCGCATGCAGAAATGACCACCTGCAACGTTTGGTTTATGTTTTATAAGCATTTTTTGTTTTATTGCTTAAATCGCATTTTCTCGACGAGCTGAGCACGTTTTCTGGATGGTGCCTCTCCCGTCACTCTGGTTAGGTTGGCATAGTAAAAAGTGCTCTTGGGGGCTTCAGAGTGCCCAGTTTATCACTGCGCATGCAAAAATGACAACCTGCAACGTTTGGTTTATGTTTTATAAGCATTTTTAGTTTTATTGCTTAAATCGCATTTTCTCGATGAGCTGAGCACGTTTTCTGGATGGTGCCTCTCCCGTCACTCTGGTTAGGTTGGCAAAGTAAAAAGCGCTCTTGGGTGCTTCAGAGTGCCGAGTTTATCACTGCACATGAAGAAATGACCACCTGCAACGTTTGGTTTATGTTTTATGAGCATTTTTAGTTTTATTGCTTAAATCGCATTTTCTCGACGAGCTGAGCACGTTTTCTGGATGGTGCCTCTCCCGTCACTCTGGTTAGGTTGACAAAGTAAAAAGTGCTCTTGGGTGCTTCAGAGTGCCGAGTTTATCACTGCGCATGAAGAAATGACCACCTGCAACGTTTGGTTTATGTTTTATAAGCATTTTTAATTGTATTGCTTAGAGCGCATTTTCTCGACGAGCTGAGCACGTTTTCTAGTAAAAAGCGCTCTTGGGGGCTTCAGAGTGCCCAGTTTATCACTGCGCATGCAGAAATGACCACCTGCAACGTTTGGTTTATGTTTTATAAGCATTTTTAGTTTTATTGCTTAAATCGCATTTTCTCGACGAGCTGAGCACGTTTTCTGGATGGTGCCTCTCCCGTCACTCTGGTTAGGTTGGCAAAGTAAAAAGCGCTCTTGGGTGCTTCAGAGTGCCGAGTTTATCACTGCACATAAAGAAATGACCACCTGCAACGTTTGGTTTATGTTTTATGAGCATTTTTAACTGTATTGCTTAGAGCGCATTTTCTCGACGAGCTGAGCACTATTTCTAGTAAAAAGCGCTCTTGGGTGCTTCAGAGTGCCGGGTTTATCACTGCGCATGCAGAAATGACCACCTGCAACGTTTGGTTTATGTTTTATAAGCATTTTTTGTTTTATTGCTTAAATCGCATTTTCTCGACGAGCTGAGCACGTTTTCTGGATGGTGCCTCTCCCGTCACTCTGGTTAGGTTGGCATAGTAAAAAGCGCTCTTGGGGGCTTCAGAGTGCCCAGTTTATCACTGCGCATGCAGAAATGACCACCTGCAACGTTTGGTTTATGTTTTATAAGCATTTTTAGTTTTATTGCTTAAATCGCATTTTCTCGACGAGCTGAGCACGTTTTCTGGATGGTGCCTCTCCCGTCACTCTGGTTAGGTTGGCATAGTAAAAAGCGCTCTTGGGGGCTTCAGAGTGCCCAGTTTATCACTGCGCATGCAGAAATGACCACCTGCAACGTTTGGTTTATGTTTTATAAGCATTTTTAGTTTTATTGCTTAAATCGCATTTTCTCGACGAGCTGAGCATGCCCTCCGAGCACTCCTGCCGGGCGTGAGTTCGAGACCGCGCCCGGTCACTTATGGGACCCTAAATGGCCCGCGGACCGGCTGGCGGGAGCTCCGTGAAAGCCTGTCCGCCCTCCGAGCACTCCTGCCGGGCGTGGGTTAGAGACCGCGCCCGGTCACTTATGGGACCTTAAATGGCACGCGGACCGGCTGGCGGTACCACCGTGAAAGCCTATCCGCCCTCCGAGCACTCCTGCCGGGCCTGAGTTCGAGACCGCGCCCGGTCATGTATGGGACCCTGAATGGCCCGCGGACCGGCTGGCGGGACGTCCGTGGATGCCTATCCGCCCTCCGAGCACTCCTGCCGGGCCTGAGTTTGAGACCGCGCCCGGTCAGTTATGGGACCCTAAATAGCCCGCGGACCGGCTGGCGGGACGTCCGTGAATGCCTATCCGCCCTCCGAGCACTCCTGCCGGGCGTGGGTTAGAGACCGCGCCCGGTAGGTTATGGGACCCTAAATAGCCCGCGGACCGGCTGGCGGGACCTCCGTGAATGCCTATCCGCCCTCCGAGCACTCCTGCCGGGCCTGAGTTTGAAACCGCGCCCGGTCAGTTATGGGACCCTAAATAGCCCGCGGACCGGCTGGCGGGACTTCCGTGAATGCCTATCCGCCCTCCGAGCACTCCTGCCGGGCCTGAGTTTGAGACCGCGCCCGGTCAGTTATGGGACCCTAAATAGCCCGCGGACCGGCTGGCGGGAGCTCCGTGAATGCCTATCCGCCCTCCGAGCACTCCTGCCGGGCCTGAGTTTGAGACCGCGCCCGGTCAGTTATGGGACCCTAAATAGCCCGCGGACCGGCTGGCGGGACTTCCGTGAATGCCTATCCGCCCTCCGAGCACTCCTGCCGGGCCTGAGTTTGAGACCGCGCCCGGTCAGTTATGGGACCCTAAATAGCCCGCGGACCGGCTGGCGGGACCTCCGTGAATGCCTATCCGCCCTCCGAGCACTCCTGCCGGGCGTGGGTTTGAGACCGCGCCCGGTCAGTTATGGGACCCTAAATAGCCCGCGGACCGGCTGGCGGTACCTCCGTGAAAGCCTATCCGCCCTCCGAGCACTCCTGCCGGGCGTGAGTTAGAGACCGCGCACGGTCACTTATGGGACCCTAAATGGCCCGCGGACCTGCTGGCGGTGCTTCCGTGAAAGCCTATCCGCCTTCCGAGCGCTCTTGCCGGGCGTGAGTTAGCGTCCGCGCCCGGTCGCCTCACGTCACTGTGGTTAAGTTGGCATAGTAAAAAGCGCTCTTGGGTCCTTCAGAGTGCGGAGTTTATCACTGCGCATGAAGAAATGACAACCTGCAACGTTTGGTTTATGTTTTATAAGCATTTTTAGTTTTATTGCTTAAATCGCTTTTTCTCGACGAGCTGAGCACGTTTTCTGGATGGTGCCTCTCCCGTCACTCTGGTTAGGTTGGCAAAGTAAAAAGCGCTATTGGGTGCTTCAGAGTGCCGAGTTTATCACTGCACATAAAGAAATGACCACCTGCAACGTTTGGTTTATGTTTTATGAGCATTTTTAATTGTATTGCTTAGAGCGCATTTTCTCGACGAGCTGAGCACTATTTCTAGTAAAAAGCGCTCTTGGGTGCTTCAGAGTGCCGGGTTCATCACTGCGCATGCAGAAATGACCACCTGCAACGTTTGGTTTATGTTTTATAAGCATTTTTTGTTTTATTGCTTAAATCGCATTTTCTCGACGAGCTGAGCACATTTTCTGGATGGTGCCTCTCCCGTCACTCTGGTTAGGTTGGCATAGTAAAAAGCGCTCTTGGGGGCTTCAGAGTGCCCAGTTTATCACTGCGCATGCAGAAATGACCACCTGCAACGTTTGGTTTATGTTTTATAAGCATTTTTAGTTTTATTGCTTAAATCGCATTTTCTCGACGAGCTGAGCACGTTTTCTGGATGGTGCCTCTCCCGTCACTCTGGTTAGGTTGGCAAAGTAAAAAGCGCTCTTGGGTGCTTCAGAGTGCCGAGTTTATCACTGCACATAAAGAAATGACCACCTGCAACGTTTGGTTTATGTTTTATGAGCATTTTTAATTGTATTGCTTAGAGCGCATTTTCTCGACGAGCTGAGCACTATTTCTAGTAAAAAGCGCTCTTGGGTGCTTCAGAGTGCCGGGTTTATCACTGCGCATGCAGAAATGACCACCTGCAACGTTTGGTTTATGTTTTATAAGCATTTTTTGTTTTATTGCTTAAATCGCATTTTCTCGACGAGCTGAGCACGTTTTCTGGATGGTGCCTCTCCCGTCACTCTGGTTAGGTTGGCATAGTAAAAAGCGCTCTTGGGGGCTTCAGAGTGCCCAGTTTATCACTGCGCATGCAGAAATGACCACCTGCAACGTTTGGTTTATGTTTTATAAGCATTTTTAGTTTTATTGCTTAAATCGCATTTTCTCGACGAGCTGAGCACGTTTTCTGGATGGTGCCTCTCCCGTCACTCTGGTTAGGTTGGCAAAGTAAAAAGCGCTCTTGGGTGCTTCAGAGTGCCGAGTTTATCACTGCACATAAAGAAATGACCACCTGCAACGTTTGGTTTATGTTTTATGAGCATTTTTAATTGTATTGCTTAGAGCGCATTTTCTCGACGAGCTGAGCACTATTTCTAGTAAAAAGCGCTCTTGGGTGCTTCAGAGTGCCGGGTTTATCACTGCGCATGCAGAAATGACCACCTGCAACGTTTGGTTTATGTTTTATAAGCATTTTTTGTTTTATTGCTTAAATCGCATTTTCTCGACGAGCTGAGCACGTTTTCTGGATGGTGCCTCTCCCGTCACTCTGGTTAGGTTGGCATAGTAAAAAGCGCTCTTGGGGGCTTCAGAGTGCCCAGTTTATCACTGCGCATGCAGAAATGACCACCTGCAACGTTTGGTTTATGTTTTATAAGCATTTTTAGTTTTATTGCTTAAATCGCATTTTCTCGACGAGCTGAGCACGTTTTCTGGATGGTGCCTCTCCCGTCACTCTGGTTAGGTTGGCAAAGTAAAAAGCGCTCTTGGGTGCTTCAGAGTGCCGAGTTTATCACTGCACATAAAGAAATGACCACCTGCAACGTTTGGTTTATGTTTTATGAGCATTTTTAATTGTATTGCTTAGAGCGCATTTTCTCGACGAGCTGAGCACTATTTCTAGTAAAAAGCGCTCTTGGGTGCTTCAGAGTGCCGGGTTTATCACTGCGCATGCAGAAATGACCACCTGCAACGTTTGGTTTATGTTTTATAAGCATTTTTTGTTTTATTGCTTAAATCGCATTTTCTCGACGAGCTGAGCACGTTTTCTGGATGGTGCCTCTCCCGTCACTCTGGTTAGGTTGGCATAGTAAAAAGCGCTCTTGGGGGCTTCAGAGTGCCCAGTTTATCACTGCGCATGCAGAAATGACCACCTGCAACGTTTGGTTTATGTTTTATAAGCATTTTTAGTTTTATTGCTTAAATCGCATTTTCTCGACGAGCTGAGCACGTTTTCTGGATGGTGCCTCTCCCGTCACTCTGGTTAGGTTGGCAAAGTAAAAAGCGCTCTTGGGTGCTTCAGAGTGCCGAGTTTATCACTGCACATAAAGAAATGACCACCTGCAACGTTTGGTTTATGTTTTATGAGCATTTTTAATTGTATTGCTTAGAGCGCATTTTCTCGACGAGCTGAGCACTATTTCTAGTAAAAAGCGCTCTTGGGTGCTTCAGAGTGCCGGGTTTATCACTGCGCATGCAGAAATGACCACCTGCAACGTTTGGTTTATGTTTTATAAGCATTTTTTGTTTTATTGCTTAAATCGCATTTTCTCGACGAGCTGAGCACGTTTTCTGGATGGTGCCTCTCCCGTCACTCTGGTTAGGTTGGCATAGTAAAAAGCGCTCTTGGGGGCTTCAGAGTGCCCAGTTTATCACTGCGCATGCAGAAATGACCACCTGCAACGTTTGGTTTATGTTTTATAAGCATTTTTAGTTTTATTGCTTAAATCGCATTTTCTCGACGAGCTGAGCACGTTTTCTGGATGGTGCCTCTCCCGTCACTCTGGTTAGGTTGGCAAAGTAAAAAGCGCTCTTGGGTGCTTCAGAGTGCCGAGTTTATCACTGCACATAAAGAAATGACCACCTGCAACGTTTGGTTTATGTTTTATGAGCATTTTTAATTGTATTGCTTAGAGCGCATTTTCTCGACGAGCTGAGCACTATTTCTAGTAAAAAGCGCTCTTGGGTGCTTCAGAGTGCCGGGTTTATCACTGCGCATGCAGAAATGACCACCTGCAACGTTTGGTTTATGTTTTATAAGCATTTTTTGTTTTATTGCTTAAATCGCATTTTCTCGACGAGCTGAGCACGTTTTCTGGATGGTGCCTCTCCCGTCACTCTGGTTAGGTTGGCATAGTAAAAAGCGCTCTTGGGGGCTTCAGAGTGCCCAGTTTATCACTGCGCATGCAGAAATGACCACCTGCAACGTTTGGTTTATGTTTTATAAGCATTTTTAGTTTTATTGCTTAAATCGCATTTTCTCGACGAGCTGAGCACGTTTTCTGGATGGTGCCTCTCCCGTCACTCTGGTTAGGTTGGCAAAGTAAAAAGCGCTCTTGGGTGCTTCAGAGTGCCGAGTTTATCACTGCACATAAAGAAATGACCACCTGCAACGTTTGGTTTATGTTTTATGAGCATTTTTAATTGTATTGCTTAGAGCGCATTTTCTCGACGAGCTGAGCACTATTTCTAGTAAAAAGCGCTCTTGGGTGCTTCAGAGTGCCGGGTTTATCACTGCGCATGCAGAAATGACCACCTGCAACGTTTGGTTTATGTTTTATAAGCATTTTTTGTTTTATTGCTTAAATCGCATTTTCTCGACGAGCTGAGCACGTTTTCTGGATGGTGCCTCTCCCGTCACTCTGGTTAGGTTGGCATAGTAAAAAGCGCTCTTGGGGGCTTCAGAGTGCCCAGTTTATCACTGCGCATGCAGAAATGACCACCTGCAACGTTTGGTTTATGTTTTATAAGCATTTTTAGTTTTATTGCTTAAATCGCATTTTCTCGACGAGCTGAGCACGTTTTCTGGATGGTGCCTCTCCCGTCACTCTGGTTAGGTTGGCAAAGTAAAAAGCGCTCTTGGGTGCTTCAGAGTGCCGAGTTTATCACTGCACATAAAGAAATGACCACCTGCAACGTTTGGTTTATGTTTTATGAGCATTTTTAATTGTATTGCTTAGAGCGCATTTTCTCGACGAGCTGAGCACTATTTCTAGTAAAAAGCGCTCTTGGGTGCTTCAGAGTGCCGGGTTTATCACTGCGCATGCAGAAATGACCACCTGCAACGTTTGGTTTATGTTTTATAAGCATTTTTTGTTTTATTGCTTAAATCGCATTTTCTCGACGAGCTGAGCACGTTTTCTGGATGGTGCCTCTCCCGTCACTCTGGTTAGGTTGGCATAGTAAAAAGCGCTCTTGGGGGCTTCAGAGTGCCCAGTTTATCACTGCGCATGCAGAAATGACCACCTGCAACGTTTGGTTTATGTTTTATAAGCATTTTTAGTTTTATTGCTTAAATCGCATTTTCTCGACGAGCTGAGCACGTTTTCTGGATGGTGCCTCTCCCGTCACTCTGGTTAGGTTGGCAAAGTAAAAAGCGCTCTTGGGTGCTTCAGAGTGCCGAGTTTATCACTGCACATAAAGAAATGACCACCTGCAACGTTTGGTTTATGTTTTATGAGCATTTTTAATTGTATTGCTTAGAGCGCATTTTCTCGACGAGCTGAGCACTATTTCTAGTAAAAAGCGCTCTTGGGTGCTTCAGAGTGCCGGGTTTATCACTGCGCATGCAGAAATGACCACCTGCAACGTTTGGTTTATGTTTTATAAGCATTTTTTGTTTTATTGCTTAAATCGCATTTTCTCGACGAGCTGAGCACGTTTTCTGGATGGTGCCTCTCCCGTCACTCTGGTTAGGTTGGCATAGTAAAAAGCGCTCTTGGGGGCTTCAGAGTGCCCAGTTTATCACTGCGCATGCAGAAATGACCACCTGCAACGTTTGGTTTATGTTTTATAAGCATTTTTAGTTTTATTGCTTAAATCGCATTTTCTCGACGAGCTGAGCACGTTTTCTGGATGGTGCCTCTCCCGTCACTCTGGTTAGGTTGGCAAAGTAAAAAGCGCTCTTGGGTGCTTCAGAGTGCCGAGTTTATCACTGCACATAAAGAAATGACCACCTGCAACGTTTGGTTTATGTTTTATGAGCATTTTTAATTGTATTGCTTAGAGCGCATTTTCTCGACGAGCTGAGCACTATTTCTAGTAAAAAGCGCTCTTGGGTGCTTCAGAGTGCCGGGTTTATCACTGCGCATGCAGAAATGACCACCTGCAACGTTTGGTTTATGTTTTATAAGCATTTTTTGTTTTATTGCTTAAATCGCATTTTCTCGACGAGCTGAGCACGTTTTCTGGATGGTGCCTCTCCCGTCACTCTGGTTAGGTTGGCATAGTAAAAAGCGCTCTTGGGGGCTTCAGAGTGCCCAGTTTATCACTGCGCATGCAGAAATGACCACCTGCAACGTTTGGTTTATGTTTTATAAGCATTTTTAGTTTTATTGCTTAAATCGCATTTTCTCGACGAGCTGAGCACGTTTTCTGGATGGTGCCTCTCCCGTCACTCTGGTTAGGTTGGCAAAGTAAAAAGCGCTCTTGGGTGCTTCAGAGTGCCGAGTTTATCACTGCACATAAAGAAATGACCACCTGCAACGTTTGGTTTATGTTTTATGAGCATTTTTAATTGTATTGCTTAGAGCGCATTTTCTCGACGAGCTGAGCACTATTTCTAGTAAAAAGCGCTCTTGGGTGCTTCAGAGTGCCGGGTTTATCACTGCGCATGCAGAAATGACCACCTGCAACGTTTGGTTTATGTTTTATAAGCATTTTTTGTTTTATTGCTTAAATCGCATTTTCTCGACGAGCTGAGCACGTTTTCTGGATGGTGCCTCTCCCGTCACTCTGGTTAGGTTGGCATAGTAAAAAGCTGCTCTTGGGGGCTTCAGAGTGCCCGAGTTTATCACTGCGCATGCAGAAATGACCACCTGCAACGTTTGGTTTATGTTTTATGAGCATTTTTAATTGTATTGCTTAGAGCGCATTTTCTCGACGAGCTGAGCACTATTTCTAGTAAAAAGCGCTCTTGGGTGCTTCAGAGTGCCGGGTTTATCACTGCGCATGCAGAAATGACCACCTGCAACGTTTGGTTTATGTTTTATAAGCATTTTTTGTTTTATTGCTTAAATCGCATTTTCTCGACGAGCTGAGCACGTTTTCTGGATGGTGCCTCTCCCGTCACTCTGGTTAGGTTGGCATAGTAAAAAGCGCTCTTGGGGGCTTCAGAGTGCCCAGTTTATCACTGCGCATGCAGAAATGACCACCTGCAACGTTTGGTTTATGTTTTATAAGCATTTTTAGTTTTATTGCTTAAATCGCATTTTCTCGACGAGCTGAGCACGTTTTCTGGATGGTGCCTCTCCCGTCACTCTGGTTAGGTTGGCAAAGTAAAAAGCGCTCTTGGGTGCTTCAGAGTGCCGAGTTTATCACTGCACATAAAGAAATGACCACCTGCAACGTTTGGTTTATGTTTTATGAGCATTTTTAATTGTATTGCTTAGAGCGCATTTTCTCGACGAGCTGAGCACTATTTCTAGTAAAAAGCGCTCTTGGGTGCTTCAGAGTGCCGGGTTTATCACTGCGCATGCAGAAATGACCACCTGCAACGTTTGGTTTATGTTTTATAAGCATTTTTTGTTTTATTGCTTAAATCGCATTTTCTCGACGAGCTGAGCACGTTTTCTGGATGGTGCCTCTCCCGTCACTCTGGTTAGGTTGGCAAAGTAAAAAGCGCTCTTGGGTGCTTCAGAGTGCCGAGTTTATCACTGCACATAAAGAAATGACCACCTGCAACGTTTGGTTTATGTTTTATGAGCATTTTTAATTGTATTGCTTAGAGCGCATTTTCTCGACGAGCTGAGCACTATTTCTAGTAAAAAGCGCTCTTGGGTGCTTCAGAGTGCCGGGTTTATCACTGCGCATGCAGAAATGACCACCTGCAACGTTTGGTTTATGTTTTATAAGCATTTTTTGTTTTATTGCTTAAATCGCATTTTCTCGACGAGCTGAGCACGTTTTCTGGATGGTGCCTCTCCCGTCACTCTGGTTAGGTTGGCATAGTAAAAAGCGCTCTTGGGGGCTTCAGAGTGCCCAGTTTATCACTGCGCATGCAGAAATGACCACCTGCAACGTTTGGTTTATGTTTTATAAGCATTTTTAGTTTTATTGCTTAAATCGCATTTTCTCGACGAGCTGAGCACGTTTTCTGGATGGTGCCTCTCCCGTCACTCTGGTTAGGTTGGCAAAGTAAAAAGCGCTCTTGGGTGCTTCAGAGTGCCGAGTTTATCACTGCGCATGAAGAAATGACCACCTGCAACGTTTGGTTTATGTTTTATAAGCATTTTTAATTGTATTGCTTAGAGTGCATTTTCTCGACGAGCTGAGCACGTTTTCTAGTAAAAAGCGCTCTTGGGTGCTTCAGAGTGCCGAGTTGAGTGCGTGGTTTAGCGTCCGCCCCCGGTCCCTTATGGGACCCTATTTGGCCCGCGGACCGGCTGGCGGGAGCTCCGTGAAA
The DNA here is from genome assembly GCF_901709675.1 of Syngnathus acus. Taxonomy (NCBI): domain Eukaryota; kingdom Metazoa; phylum Chordata; class Actinopteri; order Syngnathiformes; family Syngnathidae; genus Syngnathus; species Syngnathus acus. The sequence continues at coordinate 120,800 of NW_023590228.1, forward strand.
GCCTGTCCGCCCTCCGAGCACTCCTGCCGGGCGTGGGTTAGAGACCGCGCCCGGTCACTTATGGGACCCTAATTGGCCCGCGGACCGGCTGGCGGTACCTCCGTGAATGCCTATCCGCCGTCCGAGCACTCCTGCCGGGCCTGAGTTAGAGACCGCGCCCGGTCACTTATGGGACCCTAAATGGCCCGCGGACCGGCTGGCGGTACCACCGTGAAAGCCTATACGCCCTCCGAGCACTCCTGCCGGGCGTGAGTTCGAGACCGCGCCCGGTCACTTATGGGACCCTAAATGGCCCGCGGACCTGCTGGCTGGAGCTCCGTGAAAGCCTGTCCGCCCTCCGAGCACTCCTGCCGGGCGTGGGTTAGAGACCGCGCCCGGTCACTTATGGGACCCTAAATGGCCCGCGGACCGGCTGGCGGTACCACCGTGAAAGCCTATCCGCCCTCCGAGCACTCCTGCCGGGCGTGAGTTCGAGACCGCGCCCGGTCACTTATGGGACCCTAAATGGCCCGCGGACCTGCTGGCGGTACCTCCGTGAATGCCTATCCACCCTCCGAGCACTCCTGCCGGGCCTGAGTTCGAGACCGCGCCCGGTCATGTATGGGACCCTGAATGGCCCGCGGACCGGCTGGCGGGACGTCCGTGGATGCCTATCCGCCCTCCGAGCACTCCCGCCGGGCGTGGGTTAGAGACCGCGCCCGGTCATGTATGGGACCCTGAATGGCCCGCGGACCGGCTGGCGGGACCTCCGTGAATGCCTATCCGCCCTCCGAGCACTCCTGCCGGGCGTGGGTTAGAGACCGCGCCCGGTCAGTTATGGGACCCTAAATAGCCCGCGGACCGGCTGGCGGGACCTCCGTGAATGCCTATCCGCCCTCCGAGCACTCCTGCCGGTCCTGAGTTTGAGACCGCGCCCGGTCAGTGTTGGGACCCTAAATAGCCCGCGGACCGGCTGGCGGGACTTCCGTGAATGCCTATCCGCCCTCCGAGCACTCCTGCCGGGCCTGAGTTTGAGACCGCGCCCGGTCAGTTATGGGACCCTAAATAGCCCGCGGACCGGCTGGCGGGACCTCCGTGAATGCCTATCCGCCCTCCGAGCACTCCTGCCGGGCGTGGGTTTGAGACCGCGCCCGGTCAGTTATGGGACCCTAAATAGCCCGCGGACCTGCTGGCGGTACCTCCGTGAAAGCCTATCCGCCCTCCGAGCACTCCTGCCGGGCGTGAGTTAGAGACCGCGCACGGTCACTTATGGGACCCTAAATGGCCCGCGGACCTGCTGGCGGGGCTTCCGTGAAAGCCTATCCGCCTTCCGAGCGCTCTTGCCGCGCGTGAGTTAGCGTCCGCGCCCGGTCGCCTCACGTCACTGTGGTTAAGTTGGCATAGTAAAAAGCGCTCTTGGGTCCTTCAGAGTGCGGAGTTTATCACTGCGCATGAAGAAATGACAACCTGCAACGTTTGGTTTATGTTTTATAAGCATTTTTAGTTTTATTGCTTAAATCGCATTTTCTCGACGAGCTGAGCACGTTTTCTGGATGGTGCCTCTCCCGTCACTCTGGTTAGGTTGGCAAAGTAAAAAGCGCTCTTGGGTGCTTCAGAGTGCCGAGTTTATCACTGCACATAAAGAAATGACCACCTGCAACGTTTGGTTTATGTTTTATGAGCATTTTTAATTGTATTGCTTAGAGCGCATTTTCTCGACGAGCTGAGCACTATTTCTAGTAAAAAGCGCTCTTGGGTGCTTCAGAGTGCCGGGTTTATCACTGCGCATGCAGAAATGACCACCTGCAACGTTTGGTTTATGTTTTATAAGCATTTTTTGTTTTATTGCTTAAATCGCATTTTCTCGACGAGCTGAGCACGTTTTCTGGATGGTGCCTCTCCCGTCACTCTGGTTAGGTTGGCATAGTAAAAAGTGCTCTTGGGGGCTTCAGAGTGCCCAGTTTATCACTGCGCATGCAGAAATGACCACCTGCAACGTTTGGTTTATGTTTTATAAGCATTTTTACTTTTATTGCTTAAATCGCATTTTCTCGACGAGCTGAGCACGTTTTCTGGATGGTGCCTCTCCCGTCACTCTGGTTAGGTTGGCAAAGTAAAAAGCGCTCTTGGGTGCTTCAGAGTGCCGAGTTTATCACTGCGCATGAAGAAATGACCACCTGCAACGTTTGGTTTATGTTTTATAAGCATTTTTAATTGTATTGCTTAGAGTGCATTTTCTCGACGAGCTGAGCACGTTTTCTAGTAAAAAGCGCTCTTGGGTGCTTCAGAGTGCCGAGTTGAGTGCGTGGTTTAGCGTCCGCCCCCGGTCCCTTATGGGACCCTATTTGGCCCGCGGACCGGCTGGCGGGAGCTCCGTGAAAGCCTGTCCGCCCTCCGAGCACTCCTGCCGGGCGTGGGTTAGAGACCGCGCCCGGTCACTTATGGGACCCTAATTGGCCCGTGGACCGGCTGGCGGTACCTCCGTGAATGCCTATCCGCCGTCCGAGCACTCCTGCCGGGCCTGAGTTAGAGACCGCGCCCGGTCACTTAGGGGACCCTAAATGGCCCGCGGACCGGCTGGCGGTACCACCGTGAAAGCCTATCCGCCCTCCGAGCACTCCTGCCGGGCGTGAGTTCGAGACCGCGCCCGGTCACTTATGGGACCCTAAATGGCCCGCGGACCGGCTGGCGGGAGCTCCGTGAAAGCCTGTCCGCCCTCCGAGCACTCCTGCCGGGCGTGGGTTAGAGACCGCGCCCGGTCACTTATGGGACCCTAAATGGCCCGCGGACCGGCTGGCGGTACCACCGTGAAAGCCTATCCGCCCTCCGAGCACTCCTGCCGGGCGTGAGTTCGAGACCGCGCCCGGTCACTTATGGGACCCTAAATGGCCCGCGGACCCGCTGGCGGTACCTCCGTGAATGCCTATCCGCCCTCCGAGCACTCCTGCCGGGCCTGAGTTCGAGACCGCGCCCGGTCATGTATGGGACCCTGAATGGCCCGCGGACCGGCTGGCGGGACGTCCGTGGATGCCTATCCGCCCTCCGAGCACTCCCGCCGGGCGTGGGTTAGAGACCGCGCCCGGTCATGTATGGGACCCTGAATGGCCCGCGGACCGGCTAGCGGGACCTCCGTGAATGCCTATCCGCCCTCCGAGCACTCCTGCCGGGCGTGGGTTAGAGACCGCGCCCGGTCAGTTATGGGACCCTAAATAGCCCGCGGACCGGCTGGCGGGACCTCCGTGAATGCCTATCCGCCCTCCGAGCACTCCTGCCGGGCCTGAGTTTGAGACCGCGCCCGGTCAGTTATGGGACCCTAAATAGCCCGCGGACCGGCTGGCGGGACCACCGTGAATGCCTATCCGCCCTCCGAGCACTCCTGCCGGGCCTGAGTTTGAGACCGCGCCCGGTCAGTTATGGGACCCTAAATAGCCCGCGGACCGGCTGGCGGGACCTCCGTGAATGCCTATCCGCCCTCCGAGCACTCCTGCCGGGCGTGGGTTTGAGACCGCGCCCGGTCAGTTATGGGACCCTAAATAGCCCGCGGACCGGCTGGCGGTACCTCCGTGAAACCCTTTCCGCCCTCCGAGCACTCCTGCCGGGCGTGAGTTAGAGACCGCGCACGGTCACTTATGGGACCCTAAATGGCCCGCGGACCTGCTGGCGGGGCTTCCGTGAAAGCCTATCCGCCTTCCGAGCGCTCTTGCCGGGCGTGAGTTAGCGTCCGCGCCCGGTCGCCTCACGTCACTGTGGTTAAGTTGGCATAGTAAAAAGCGCTCTTGGGTCCTTCAGAGTGCGGAGTTTATCACTGCGCATGAAGAAATGACAACCTGCAACGTTTGGTTTATGTTTTATAAGCATTTTTAGTTTTATTGCTTAAATCGCATTTTCTCGACGAGCTGAGCACGTTTTCTGGATGGTGCCTCTCCCGTCACTCTGGTTAGGTTGGCAAAGTAAAAAGCGCTCTTGGGTGCTTCAGAGTGCCGAGTTTATCACTGCACATAAAGAAATGACCACCTGCAACGTTTGGTTTATGTTTTATGAGCATTTTTAATTGTATTGCTTAGAGCGCATTTTCTCGACGAGCTGAGCACTATTTCTAGTAAAAAGCGCTCTTGGGTGCTTCAGAGTGCCGGGTTTATCACTGCGCATGCAGAAATGACCACCTGCAACGTTTGGTTTATGTTTTATAAGCATTTTTTGTTTTATTGCTTAAATCGCATTTTCTCGACGAGCTGAGCACGTTTTCTGGATGGTGCCTCTCCCGTCACTCTGGTTAGGTTGGCATAGTAAAAAGTGCTCTTGGGGGCTTCAGAGTGCCCAGTTTATCACTGCGCATGCAGAAATGACCACCTGCAACGTTTGGTTTATGTTTTATAAGCATTTTTACTTTTATTGCTTAAATCGAATTTTCTCGACGAGCTGAGCACGTTTTCTGGATGGTGCCTCTCCCGTCACTCTGGTTAGGTTGGCAAAGTAAAAAGCGCTCTTGGGTGCTTCAGAGTGCCGAGTTTATCACTGCGCATGAAGAAATGACCACCTGCAACGTTTGGTTTATGTTTTATAAGCATTTTTAATTGTATTGCTTAGAGTGCATTTTCTCGACGAGCTGAGCACGTTTTCTAGTAAAAAGCGCTCTTGGGTGCTTCAGAGTGCCGAGTTGAGTGCGTGGTTTAGCGTCCGCCCCCGGTCCCTTATGGGACCCTATTTGGCCCGCGGACCGGCTGGCGGGAGCTCCGTGAAAGCCTGTCCGCCCTCCGAGCACTCCTGCCGGGCGTGGGTTAGAGACCGCGCCCGGTCACTTATGGGACCCTAATTGGCCCGTGGACCGGCTGGCGGTACCTCCGTGAATGCCTATCCGCCGTCCGAGCACTCCTGCCGGGCCTGAGTTAGAGACCGCGCCCGGTCACTTAGGGGACCCTAAATGGCCCGCGGACCGGCTGGCGGTACCACCGTGAAAGCCTATCCGCCCTCCGAGCACTCCTGCCGGGCGTGAGTTCGAGACCGCGCCCGGTCACTTATGGGACCCTAAATGGCCCGCGGACCGGCTGGCGGGAGCTCCGTGAAAGCCTGTCCGCCCTCCGAGCACTCCTGCCGGGCGTGGGTTAGAGACCGCGCCCGGTCACTTATGGGACCCTAAATGGCCCGCGGACCGGCTGGCGGTACCACCGTGAAAGCCTATCCGCCCTCCGAGCACTCCTGCCGGGCGTGAGTTCGAGACCGCGCCCGGTCACTTATGGGACCCTAAATGGCCCGCGGACCCGCTGGCGGTACCTCCGTGAATGCCTATCCGCCCTCCGAGCACTCCTGCCGGGCCTGAGTTCGAGACCGCGCCCGGTCATGTATGGGACCCTGAATGGCCCGCGGACCGGCTGGCGGGACGTCCGTGGATGCCTATCCGCCCTCCGAGCACTCCCGCCGGGCGTGGGTTAGAGACCGCGCCCGGTCATGTATGGGACCCTGAATGGCCCGCGGACCGGCTAGCGGGACCTCCGTGAATGCCTATCCGCCCTCCGAGCACTCCTGCCGGGCGTGGGTTAGAGACCGCGCCCGGTCAGTTATGGGACCCTAAATAGCCCGCGGACCGGCTGGCGGGACCTCCGTGAATGCCTATCCGCCCTCCGAGCACTCCTGCCGGGCCTGAGTTTGAGACCGCGCCCGGTCAGTTATGGGACCCTAAATAGCCCGCGGACCGGCTGGCGGGACCACCGTGAATGCCTATCCGCCCTCCGAGCACTCCTGCCGGGCCTGAGTTTGAGACCGCGCCCGGTCAGTTATGGGACCCTAAATAGCCCGCGGACCGGCTGGCGGGACCTCCGTGAATGCCTATCCGCCCTCCGAGCACTCCTGCCGGGCGTGGGTTTGAGACCGCGCCCGGTCAGTTATGGGACCCTAAATAGCCCGCGGACCGGCTGGCGGTACCTCCGTGAAACCCTTTCCGCCCTCCGAGCACTCCTGCCGGGCGTGAGTTAGAGACCGCGCACGGTCACTTATGGGACCCTAAATGGCCCGCGGACCTGCTGGCGGGGCTTCCGTGAAAGCCTATCCGCCTTCCGAGCGCTCTTGCCGGGCGTGAGTTAGCGTCCGCGCCCGGTCGCCTCACGTCACTGTGGTTAAGTTGGCATAGTAAAAAGCGCTCTTGGGTCCTTCAGAGTGCGGAGTTTATCACTGCGCATGAAGAAATGACAACCTGCAACGTTTGGTTTATGTTTTATAAGCATTTTTAGTTTTATTGCTTAAATCGCATTTTCTCGACGAGCTGAGCACGTTTTCTGGATGGTGCCTCTCCCGTCACTCTGGTTAGGTTGGCAAAGTAAAAAGCGCTCTTGGGTGCTTCAGAGTGCCGAGTTTATCACTGCACATAAAGAAATGACCACCTGCAACGTTTGGTTTATGTTTTATGAGCATTTTTAATTGTATTGCTTAGAGCGCATTTTCTCGACGAGCTGAGCACTATTTCTAGTAAAAAGCGCTCTTGGGTGCTTCAGAGTGCCGGGTTTATCACTGCGCATGCAGAAATGACCACCTGCAACGTTTGGTTTATGTTTTATAAGCATTTTTTGTTTTATTGCTTAAATCGCATTTTCTCGACGAGCTGAGCACGTTTTCTGGATGGTGCCTCTCCCGTCACTCTGGTTAGGTTGGCATAGTAAAAAGTGCTCTTGGGGGCTTCAGAGTGCCCAGTTTATCACTGCGCATGCAGAAATGACCACCTGCAACGTTTGGTTTATGTTTTATAAGCATTTTTACTTTTATTGCTTAAATCGAATTTTCTCGACGAGCTGAGCACGTTTTCTGGATGGTGCCTCTCCCGTCACTCTGGTTAGGTTGGCAAAGTAAAAAGCGCTCTTGGGTGCTTCAGAGTGCCGAGTTTATCACTGCGCATGAAGAAATGACCACCTGCAACGTTTGGTTTATGTTTTATAAGCATTTTTAATTGTATTGCTTAGAGTGCATTTTCTCGACGAGCTGAGCACGTTTTCTAGTAAAAAGCGCTCTTGGGTGCTTCAGAGTGCCGAGTTGAGTGCGTGGTTTAGCGTCCGCCCCCGGTCCCTTATGGGACCCTATTTGGCCCGCGGACCGGCTGGCGGGAGCTCCGTGAAAGCCTGTCCGCCCTCCGAGCACTCCTGCCGGGCGTGGGTTAGAGACCGCGCCCGGTCACTTATGGGACCCTAATTGGCCCGTGGACCGGCTGGCGGTACCTCCGTGAATGCCTATCCGCCGTCCGAGCACTCCTGCCGGGCCTGAGTTAGAGACCGCGCCCGGTCACTTAGGGGACCCTAAATGGCCCGCGGACCGGCTGGCGGTACCACCGTGAAAGCCTATCCGCCCTCCGAGCACTCCTGCCGGGCGTGAGTTCGAGACCGCGCCCGGTCACTTATGGGACCCTAAATGGCCCGCGGACCGGCTGGCGGGAGCTCCGTGAAAGCCTGTCCGCCCTCCGAGCACTCCTGCCGGGCGTGGGTTAGAGACCGCGCCCGGTCACTTATGGGACCCTAAATGGCCCGCGGACCGGCTGGCGGTACCACCGTGAAAGCCTATCCGCCCTCCGAGCACTCCTGCCGGGCGTGAGTTCGAGACCGCGCCCGGTCACTTATGGGACCCTAAATGGCCCGCGGACCCGCTGGCGGTACCTCCGTGAATGCCTATCCGCCCTCCGAGCACTCCTGCCGGGCCTGAGTTCGAGACCGCGCCCGGTCATGTATGGGACCCTGAATGGCCCGCGGACCGGCTGGCGGGACGTCCGTGGATGCCTATCCGCCCTCCGAGCACTCCCGCCGGGCGTGGGTTAGAGACCGCGCCCGGTCATGTATGGGACCCTGAATGGCCCGCGGACCGGCTAGCGGGACCTCCGTGAATGCCTATCCGCCCTCCGAGCACTCCTGCCGGGCGTGGGTTAGAGACCGCGCCCGGTCAGTTATGGGACCCTAAATAGCCCGCGGACCGGCTGGCGGGACCTCCGTGAATGCCTATCCGCCCTCCGAGCACTCCTGCCGGGCCTGAGTTTGAGACCGCGCCCGGTCAGTTATGGGACCCTAAATAGCCCGCGGACCGGCTGGCGGGACCACCGTGAATGCCTATCCGCCCTCCGAGCACTCCTGCCGGGCCTGAGTTTGAGACCGCGCCCGGTCAGTTATGGGACCCTAAATAGCCCGCGGACCGGCTGGCGGGACCTCCGTGAATGCCTATCCGCCCTCCGAGCACTCCTGCCGGGCGTGGGTTTGAGACCGCGCCCGGTCAGTTATGGGACCCTAAATAGCCCGCGGACCGGCTGGCGGTACCTCCGTGAAACCCTTTCCGCCCTCCGAGCACTCCTGCCGGGCGTGAGTTAGAGACCGCGCACGGTCACTTATGGGACCCTAAATGGCCCGCGGACCTGCTGGCGGGGCTTCCGTGAAAGCCTATCCGCCTTCCGAGCGCTCTTGCCGGGCGTGAGTTAGCGTCCGCGCCCGGTCGCCTCACGTCACTGTGGTTAAGTTGGCATAGTAAAAAGCGCTCTTGGGTCCTTCAGAGTGCGGAGTTTATCACTGCGCATGAAGAAATGACAACCTGCAACGTTTGGTTTATGTTTTATAAGCATTTTTAGTTTTATTGCTTAAATCGCATTTTCTCGACGAGCTGAGCACGTTTTCTGGATGGTGCCTCTCCCGTCACTCTGGTTAGGTTGGCAAAGTAAAAAGCGCTCTTGGGTGCTTCAGAGTGCCGAGTTTATCACTGCACATAAAGAAATGACCACCTGCAACGTTTGGTTTATGTTTTATGAGCATTTTTAATTGTATTGCTTAGAGCGCATTTTCTCGACGAGCTGAGCACTATTTCTAGTAAAAAGCGCTCTTGGGTGCTTCAGAGTGCCGGGTTTATCACTGCGCATGCAGAAATGACCACCTGCAACGTTTGGTTTATGTTTTATAAGCATTTTTTGTTTTATTGCTTAAATCGCATTTTCTCGACGAGCTGAGCACGTTTTCTGGATGGTGCCTCTCCCGTCACTCTGGTTAGGTTGGCATAGTAAAAAGTGCTCTTGGGGGCTTCAGAGTGCCCAGTTTATCACTGCGCATGCAGAAATGACCACCTGCAACGTTTGGTTTATGTTTTATAAGCATTTTTACTTTTATTGCTTAAATCGAATTTTCTCGACGAGCTGAGCACGTTTTCTGGATGGTGCCTCTCCCGTCACTCTGGTTAGGTTGGCAAAGTAAAAAGCGCTCTTGGGTGCTTCAGAGTGCCGAGTTTATCACTGCGCATGAAGAAATGACCACCTGCAACGTTTGGTTTATGTTTTATAAGCATTTTTAATTGTATTGCTTAGAGTGCATTTTCTCGACGAGCTGAGCACGTTTTCTAGTAAAAAGCGCTCTTGGGTGCTTCAGAGTGCCGAGTTGAGTGCGTGGTTTAGCGTCCGCCCCCGGTCCCTTATGGGACCCTATTTGGCCCGCGGACCGGCTGGCGGGAGCTCCGTGAAAGCCTGTCCGCCCTCCGAGCACTCCTGCCGGGCGTGGGTTAGAGACCGCGCCCGGTCACTTATGGGACCCTAATTGGCCCGTGGACCGGCTGGCGGTACCTCCGTGAATGCCTATCCGCCGTCCGAGCACTCCTGCCGGGCCTGAGTTAGAGACCGCGCCCGGTCACTTAGGGGACCCTAAATGGCCCGCGGACCGGCTGGCGGTACCACCGTGAAAGCCTATCCGCCCTCCGAGCACTCCTGCCGGGCGTGAGTTCGAGACCGCGCCCGGTCACTTATGGGACCCTAAATGGCCCGCGGACCGGCTGCCGGGAGCTCCGTGAAAGCCTGTCCGCCCTCCGAGCACTCCTGCCGGGCGTGGGTTAGAGACCGCGCCCGGTCACTTATGGGACCCTAAATGGCCCGCGGACCGGCTGGCGGTACCACCGTGAAAGCCTATCCGCCCTCCGAGCACTCCTGCCGGGCGTGAGTTCGAGACCGCGCCCGGTCACTTATGGGACCCTAAATGGCCCGCGGACCCGCTGGCGGTACCTCCGTGAATGCCTATCCGCCCTCCGAGCACTCCTGCCGGGCCTGAGTTCGAGACCGCGCCCGGTCATGTATGGGACCCTGAATGGCCCGCGGACCGGCTGGCGGGACGTCCGTGGATGCCTATCCGCCCTCCGAGCACTCCCGCCGGGCGTGGGTTAGAGACCGCGCCCGGTCATGTATGGGACCCTGAATGGCCCGCGGACCGGCTAGCGGGACCTCCGTGAATGCCTATCCGCCCTCCGAGCACTCCTGCCGGGCGTGGGTTAGAGACCGCGCCCGGTCAGTTATGGGACCCTAAATAGCCCGCGGACCGGCTGGCGGGACCTCCGTGAATGCCTATCCGCCCTCCGAGCACTCCTGCCGGGCCTGAGTTTGAGACCGCGCCCGGTCAGTTATGGGACCCTAAATAGCCCGCGGACCGGCTGGCGGGACCTCCGTGAATGCCTATCCGCCCTCCGAGCACTCCTGCCGGGCCTGAGTTTGAGACCGCGCCCGGTCAGTTATGGGACCCTAAATAGCCCGCGGACCGGCTGGCGGGACCTCCGTGAATGCCTATCCGCCCTCCGAGCACTCCTGCCGGGCGTGGGTTTGAGACCGCGCCCGGTCAGTTATGGGACCCTAAATAGCCCGCGGACCGGCTGGCGGTACCTCCGTGAAAGCCTATCCGCCCTCCGAGCACTCCTGCCGGGCGTGAGTTAGAGACCGCGCACGGTCACTTATGGGACCCTAAATGGCCCGCGGACCTGCTGGCGGGGCTTCCGTGAAAGCCTATCCGCCTTCCGAGCGCTCTTGCCGGGCGTGAGTTAGCGTCCGCGCCCGGTCGCCTCACGTCACTGTGGTTAAGTTGGCATAGTAAAAAGCGCTCTTGGGTCCTTCAGAGTGCGGAGTTTATCACTGCGCATGAAGAAATGACAACCTGCAACGTTTGGTTTATGTTTTATAAGCATTTTTAGTTTTATTGCTTAAATCGCATTTTCTCGACGAGCTGAGCACGTTTTCTGGATGGTGCCTCTCCCGTCACTCTGGTTAGGTTGGCAAAGTAAAAAGCGCTCTTGGGTGCTTCAGAGTGCCGAGTTTATCACTGCACATAAAGAAATGACCACCTGCAACGTTTGGTTTATGTTTTATGAGCATTTTTAATTGTATTGCTTAGAGCGCATTTTCTCGACGAGCTGAGCACTATTTCTAGTAAAAAGCGCTCTTGGGTGCTTCAGAGTGCCGGGTTTATCACTGCGCATGCAGAAATGACCACCTGCAACGTTTGGTTTATGTTTTATAAGCATTTTTTGTTTTATTGCTTAAATCGCATTTTCTCGACGAGCTGAGCACGTTTTCTGGATGGTGCCTCTCCCGTCACTCTGGTTAGGTTGGCATAGTAAAAAGCGCTCTTGGGGGCTTCAGAGTGCCCAGTTTATCACTGCGCATGCAGAAATGACCACCTGCAACGTTTGGTTTATGTTTTATAAGCATTTTTAGTTTTATTGCTTAAATCGCATTTTCTCGACGAGCTGAGCACGTTTTCTGGATGGTGCCTCTCCCGTCACTCTGGTTAGGTTGGCAAAGTAAAAAGCGCTCTTGGGTGCTTCAGAGTGCCGAGTTTATCACTGCACATAAAGAAATGACCACCTGCAACGTTTGGTTTATGTTTTATGAGCATTTTTAATTGTATTGCTTAGAGCGCATTTTCTCGACGAGCTGAGCACTATTTCTAGTAAAAAGCGCTCTTGGGTGCTTCAGAGTGCCGGGTTTATCACTGCGCATGCAGAAATGACCACCTGCAACGTTTGGTTTATGTTTTATAAGCATTTTTTGTTTTATTGCTTAAATCGCATTTTCTCGACGAGCTGAGCACGTTTTCTGGATGGTGCCTCTCCCGTCACTCTGGTTAGGTTGGCATAGTAAAAAGCGCTCTTGGGGGCTTCAGAGTGCCCAGTTTATCACTGCGCATGCAGAAATGACCACCTGCAACGTTTGGTTTATGTTTTATAAGCATTTTTAGTTTTATTGCTTAAATCGCATTTTCTCGACGAGCTGAGCACGTTTTCTGGATGGTGCCTCTCCCGTCACTCTGGTTAGGTTGGCAAAGTAAAAAGCGCTCTTGGGTGCTTCAGAGTGCCGAGTTTATCACTGCACATAAAGAAATGACCACCTGCAACGTTTGGTTTATGTTTTATGAGCATTTTTAATTGTATTGCTTAGAGCGCATTTTCTCGACGAGCTGAGCACTATTTCTAGTAAAAAGCGCTCTTGGGTGCTTCAGAGTGCCGGGTTTATCACTGCGCATGCAGAAATGACCACCTGCAACGTTTGGTTTATGTTTTATAAGCATTTTTTGTTTTATTGCTTAAATCGCATTTTCTCGACGAGCTGAGCACGTTTTCTGGATGGTGCCTCTCCCGTCACTCTGGTTAGGTTGGCATAGTAAAAAGCGCTCTTGGGGGCTTCAGAGTGCCCAGTTTATCACTGCGCATGCAGAAATGACCACCTGCAACGTTTGGTTTATGTTTTATAAGCATTTTTAGTTTTATTGCTTAAATCGCATTTTCTCGACGAGCTGAGCACGTTTTCTGGATGGTGCCTCTCCCGTCACTCTGGTTAGGTTGGCAAAGTAAAAAGCGCTCTTGGGTGCTTCAGAGTGCCGAGTTTATCACTGCACATAAAGAAATGACCACCTGCAACGTTTGGTTTATGTTTTATGAGCATTTTTAATTGTATTGCTTAGAGCGCATTTTCTCGACGAGCTGAGCACTATTTCTAGTAAAAAGCGCTCTTGGGTGCTTCAGAGTGCCGGGTTTATCACTGCGCATGCAGAAATACCACCTGCAACGTTTGGTTTATGTTTTATAAGCATTTTTTGTTTTATTGCTTAAATCGCATTTTCTCGACGAGCTGAGCACGTTTTCTGGATGGTGCCTCTCCCGTCACTCTGGTTAGGTTGGCATAGTAAAAAGCGCTCTTGGGGGCTTCAGAGTGCCCAGTTTATCACTGCGCATGCAGAAATGACCACCTGCAACGTTTGGTTTATGTTTTATAAGCATTTTTAGTTTTATTGCTTAAATCGCATTTTCTCGACGAGCTGAGCACGTTTTCTGGATGGTGCCTCTCCCGTCACTCTGGTTAGGTTGGCAAAGTAAAAAGCGCTCTTGGGTGCTTCAGAGTGCCGAGTTTATCACTGCACATAAAGAAATGACCACCTGCAACGTTTGGTTTATGTTTTATGAGCATTTTTAATTGTATTGCTTAGAGCGCATTTTCTCGACGAGCTGAGCACTATTTCTAGTAAAAAGCGCTCTTGGGTGCTTCAGAGTGCCGGGTTTATCACTGCGCATGCAGAAATGACCACCTGCAACGTTTGGTTTATGTTTTATAAGCATTTTTTGTTTTATTGCTTAAATCGCATTTTCTCGACGAGCTGAGCACGTTTTCTGGATGGTGCCTCTCCCGTCACTCTGGTTAGGTTGGCATAGTAAAAAGCGCTCTTGGGGGCTTCAGAGTGCCCAGTTTATCACTGCGCATGCAGAAATGACCACCTGCAACGTTTGGTTTATGTTTTATAAGCATTTTTAGTTTTATTGCTTAAATCGCATTTTCTCGACGAGCTGAGCACGTTTTCTGGATGGTGCCTCTCCCGTCACTCTGGTTAGGTTGGCAAAGTAAAAAGCGCTCTTGGGTGCTTCAGAGTGCCGAGTTTATCACTGCACATAAAGAAATGACCACCTGCAACGTTTGGTTTATGTTTTATGAGCATTTTTAATTGTATTGCTTAGAGCGCATTTTCTCGACGAGCTGAGCACTATTTCTAGTAAAAAGCGCTCTTGGGTGCTTCAGAGTGCCGGGTTTATCACTGCGCATGCAGAAATGACCACCTGCAACGTTTGGTTTATGTTTTATAAGCATTTTTTGTTTTATTGCTTAAATCGCATTTTCTCGACGAGCTGAGCACGTTTTCTGGATGGTGCCTCTCCCGTCACTCTGGTTAGGTTGGCATAGTAAAAAGCGCTCTTGGGGGCTTCAGAGTGCCCAGTTTATCACTGCGCATGCAGAAAAGACCACCTGCAACGTTTGGTTTATGTTTTATAAGCATTTTTAGTTTTATTGCTTAAATCGCATTTTCTCGACGAGCTGAGCACGTTTTCTGGATGGTGCCTCTCCCGTCACTCTGGTTAGGTTGGCAAAGTAAAAAGCGCTCTTGGGTGCTTCAGAGTGCCGAGTTTATCACTGCACATAAAGAAATGACCACCTGCAACGTTTGGTTTATGTTTTATGAGCATTTTTAATTGTATTGCTTAGAGCGCATTTTCTCGACGAGCTGAGCACTATTTCTAGTAAAAAGCGCTCTTGGGTGCTTCAGAGTGCCGGGTTTATCACTGCGCATGCAGAAATGACCACCTGCAACGTTTGGTTTATGTTTTATAAGCATTTTTTGTTTTATTGCTTAAATCGCATTTTCTCGACGAGCTGAGCACGTTTTCTGGATGGTGCCTCTCCCGTCACTCTGGTTAGGTTGGCATAGTAAAAAGCGCTCTTGGGGGCTTCAGAGTGCCCAGTTTATCACTGCGCATGCAGAAAAGACCACCTGCAACGTTTGGTTTATGTTTTATAAGCATTTTTAGTTTTATTGCTTAAATCGCATTTTCTCGACGAGCTGAGCACGTTTTCTGGATGGTGCCTCTCCCGTCACTCTGGTTAGGTTGGCAAAGTAAAAAGCGCTCTTCGGTGCTTCAGAGTGCCGAGTTTATCACTGCACATAAAGAAATGACCACCTGCAACGTTTGGTTTATGTTTTATGAGCATTTTTAATTGTATTGCTTAGAGCGCATTTTCTCGACGAGCTGAGCACTATTTCTAGTAAAAAGCGCTCTTGGGTGCTTCAGAGTGCCGGGTTTATCACTGCGCATGCAGAAATGACCACCTGCAACGTTTGGTTTATGTTTTATAAGCATTTTTTGTTTTATTGCTTAAATCGCATTTTCTCGACGAGCTGAGCACGTTTTCTGGATGGTGCCTCTCCCGTCACTCTGGTTAGGTTGGCATAGTAAAAAGCGCTCTTGGGGGCTTCAGAGTGCCCAGTTTATCACTGCGCATGCAGAAATGACCACCTGCAACGTTTGGTTTATGTTTTATAAGCATTTTTAGTTTTATTGCTTAAATCGCATTTTCTCGACGAGCTGAGCACGTTTTCTGGATGGTGCCTCTCCCGTCACTCTGGTTAGGTTGGCAAAGTAAAAAGCGCTCTTGGGTGCTTCAGAGTGCCGAGTTTATCACTGCACATAAAGAAATGACCACCTGCAACGTTTGGTTTATGTTTTATGAGCATTTTTAATTGTATTGCTTAGAGCGCATTTTCTCGACGAGCTGAGCACTATTTCTAGTAAAAAGCGCTCTTGGGTGCTTCAGAGTGCCGGGTTTATCACTGCGCATGCAGAAATGACCACCTGCAACGTTTGGTTTATGTTTTATAAGCATTTTTTGTTTTATTGCTTAAATCGCATTTTCTCGACGAGCTGAGCACGTTTTCTGGATGGTGCCTCTCCCGTCACTCTGGTTAGGTTGGCATAGTAAAAAGCGCTCTTGGGGGCTTCAGAGTGCCCAGTTTATCACTGCGCATGCAGAAATGACCACCTGCAACGTTTGGTTTATGTTTTATAAGCATTTTTAGTTTTATTGCTTAAATCGCATTTTCTCGACGAGCTGAGCACGTTTTCTGGATGGTGCCTCTCCCGTCACTCTGGTTAGGTTGGCAAAGTAAAAAGCGCTCTTGGGTGCTTCAGAGTGCCGAGTTTATCACTGCACATAAAGAAATGACCACCTGCAACGTTTGGTTTATGTTTTATGAGCATTTTTAATTGTATTGCTTAGAGCGCATTTTCTCGACGAGCTGAGCACTATTTCTAGTAAAAAGCGCTCTTGGGTGCTTCAGAGTGCCGGGTTTATCACTGCGCATGCAGAAATGACCACCTGCAACGTTTGGTTTATGTTTTATAAGCATTTTTAGTTTTATTGCTTAAATCGCATTTTCTCGACGAGCTGAGCACGTTTTCTGGATGGTGCCTCTCCCGTCACTCTGGTTAGGTTGGCAAAGTAAAAAGCGCTCTTGGGTGCTTCAGAGTGCCGAGTTTATCACTGCACATAAAGAAATGACCACCTGCAACGTTTGGTTTATGTTTTATGAGCATTTTTAATTGTATTGCTTAGAGCGCATTTTCTCGACGAGCTGAGCACTATTTCTAGTAAAAAGCGCTCTTGGGTGCTTCAGAGTGCCGGGTTTATCACTGCGCATGCAGAAATGACCACCTGCAACGTTTGGTTTATGTTTTATAAGCATTTTTTGTTTTATTGCTTAAATCGCATTTTCTCGACGAGCTGAGCACGTTTTCTGGATGGTGCCTCTCCCGTCACTCTGGTTAGGTTGGCATAGTAAAAAGCGCTCTTGGGGGCTTCAGAGTGCCCAGTTTATCACTGCGCATGCAGAAATGACCACCTGCAACGTTTGGTTTATGTTTTATAAGCATTTTTAGTTTTATTGCTTAAATCGCATTTTCTCGACGAGCTGAGCACGTTTTCTGGATGGTGCCTCTCCCGTCACTCTGGTTAGGTTGGCAAAGTAAAAAGCGCTCTTGGGTGCTTCAGAGTGCCGAGTTTATCACTGCACATAAAGAAATGACCACCTGCAACGTTTGGTTTATGTTTTATGAGCATTTTTAATTGTATTGCTTAGAGCGCATTTTCTCGACGAGCTGAGCACTATTTCTAGTAAAAGCGCTCTTGGGTGCTTCAGAGTGCCAGGTTTATCACTGCGCATGCAGAAATGACCACCTGCAACGTTTGGTTTATGTTTTATAAGCATTTTTTGTTTTATTGCTTAAATCGCATTTTCTCGACGAGCTGAGCACGTTTTCTGGATGGTGCCTCTCCCGTCACTCTGGTTAGGTTGGCATAGTAAAAAGCGCTCTTGGGGGCTTCAGAGTGCCCAGTTTATCACTGCGCATGCAGAAATGACCACCTGCAACGTTTGGTTTATGTTTTATAAGCATTTTTAGTTTTATTGCTTAAATCGCATTTTCTCGACGAGCTGAGCACGTTTTCTGGATGGTGCCTCTCCCGTCACTCTGGTTAGGTTGGCAAAGTAAAAAGCGCTCTTGGGTGCTTCAGAGTGCCGAGTTTATCACTGCACATGAAGAAATGACCACCTGCAACGTTTGGTTTATGTTTTATGAGCATTTTTAATTGTATTGCTTAGAGCGCATTTTCTCGACGAGCTGAGCACGTATTTCTAGTTAAAAAGCGCTCTTGGGTGCTTCAGAGTGCCGGGTTTATCACTGCGCATGCAGAAATGACCACCTGCAACGTTTGGTTTATGTTTTATAAGCATTTTTAGTTTTATTGCTTAAATCGCATTTTCTCGACGAGCTGAGCACGTTTTCTGGATGGTGCCTCTCCCGTCACTCTGGTTAGGTTGGCATAGTAAAAAGTGCTCTTGGGGGCTTCAGAGTGCCCAGTTTATCACTGCGCATGCAGAAATGACCACCTGCAACGTTTGGTTTATGTTTTATAAGCATTTTTAGTTTTATTGCTTAAATCGCATTTTCTCGACGAGCTGAGCACGTTTTCTGGATGGTGCCTCTCCCGTCACTCTGGTTAGGTTGGCAAAGTAAAAAGCGCTCTTGGGTGCTTCAGAGTGCCGAGTTTATCACTGCACATGAAGAAATGACCACCTGCAACGTTTGGTTTATGTTTTATGAGCATTTTTAATTGTATTGCTTAGAGCGCATTTTCTCGACGAGCTGAGCACGTTTTCTAGTTAAAAGCGCTCTTGGGTGCTTCAGAGTGCCCGGTTTATCACTGCGCATGCAGAAATGACCACCTGCAACGTTTGGTTTATGTTTTATAAGCATTTTTAGTTTTATTGCTTAAATCGCATTTTCTCGACGAGCTGAGCACGTTTTCTGGATGGTGCCTCTCCCGTCACTCTTGTTAGGTTGGCAAAGTAAAAAGCGCTCTTGGGTGCTTCAGAGTGCCGAGTTTATCACTGCACATGAAGAAATGACCACCTGCAACGTTTGGTTTATGTTTTATAAGCATTTTTAGTTTTATTGCTTAAATCGCATTTTCTCGACGAGCTGAGCACGTTTTCTGGATGGTGCCTCTCCCGTCACTCTGGTTAGGTTGGAAAAGTAAAAAGCGCTCTTGGGTGCTTCAGAGTGCCGAGTTTATCACTGCACATGAAGAAATGACCACCTGCAACGTTTGGTTTATGTTTTATGAGCATTTTTAATTGTATTGCTTAGAGCGCATTTTCTCGACGAGCTGAGCACGTTTTCTAGTTAAAAGCGCTCTTGGGTGCTTCAGAGTGCCGAGTTTATCACTGCACATGAAGAAATGACCACCTGCAACGTTTGGTTTATGTTTTATAAGCATTTTTAATTGTATTGCTTAGAGTGCATTTTCTCGACGAGCTGAGCACGTTTTCTAGTAAAAAGCGCTCTTGGGTGCTTCAGAGTGCCGAGTTGAGTGCGTGGTTTAGCGTCCGCCCCCGGTCCCTTATGGGACCCTATTTGGCCCGCGGACCGGCTGGCGGGAGCTCCGTGAAAGCCTGTCCGCCCTCCGAGCACTCCTGCCGGGCGTGGGTTAGAGACCGCGCCCGGTCACTTATGGGACCCTAATTGGCCCGCGGACCGGCTGGCGGTACCTTCGTGAATGCCTATCCGCCCTCCGAGCACTCCTGCCGGGCCTGAGTTAGAGACCGCGCCCGGTCCCTTACGGGACCCTAATTGGCCCGCGGACCGGCTGGCGGTACCTCCGTGAATGCCTATCCGCCCTCCGAGCACTCCTGCCGGGCGTGAGTTAGAGACCGCGCCCGGTCACTTATGGGACCCTAAATGGCCCGCGGACCGGCTGGCGGTACCTCCGTGAAAGCCTATCCGCCCTCCGAGCACTCCTGCCGGGCGTGAGTTAGAGACCGCGCACGGTCACTTATGGGACCCTAAATGGCCCGCGGACCGGCTGGCGGTACCTCCGTGAATGCCTATTCGCCCTCCGAGCACTCCTGCCGGGCCTGAGTTAGAGACCGCGCCCGGTCAGTTATGGGACCCTAAATGGCCCGCGGACCGCTGGCGGGACCTCCGTGAATGCCTATCCGCCCTACGAGCACTCCTGCCGGGCCTGAGTTAGAGACCGCGCCCGGTCACTTATGGGACCTTAAATGGCCCGCGGACCGGCTGGCGGGACCTCCGTGAATGCCTATCCGCCCTCCGAGCACTCCTGCCGGGCCTGAGTTAGAGACCGCGCCCGGTCAGTTATGGGACCCTAAATAGCCCGCGGACCGGCTGGCGGGACCTCCGTGAATGCCTATCCGCCCTCCGAGCACTCCTGCCGGGCCTGACTTAGAGACCGCGCCCGGTCAGTTATGGGACCCTAAATGGCCCGCGGACCGGCTGGCGGGACCTCCGTGAATGCCTATCCGCCCTCCGAGCACTCCTGCCGGGCCTGAGTTAGAGACCGCGCCCGGTCAGTTATGGGACCCTAAATGGCCCGCGGACCGCCTGGCGGGACCTCCGTGAATGCCTATCCGCCCTACGAGCACTCCTGCCGGGCCTGAGTTAGAGACCGCGCACGGTCACTTATGGGACCTTAAATGGCCCGCGGACCGGCTGGCGGGACCTCCGTGAAAGCCTATCCGCCTTCCGAGCTCTCATGCCTGGCGTGGGTTAGCGTCCGCGCCCGGTCCCTTATGGAACCCTATTTGGCCCGCGGACCTGCTGGCGGGGCTTCCGTGAAAGCCTATCCGCCTTCCGAGCGCTCTTGCCGGGCGTGAGTTAGCGTCCGCGCCCGGTCGCCTCACGTCACTCTGGTTAAGTTGGCATAGTAAAAAGCGCTCTTGGGTCCTTCAGAGTGCGGAGTTTATCACTGCGCATGAAGAAATGACAACCTGCAACGTTTGGTTATGTTTTATAAGCATTTTTAGTTTTATTGCTTAAATCGCATTTTCTCGACGAGCTGAGCACGTTTTCTGGATGGTGCCTCTCCCGTCACTCTGGTTAGGTTGGCAAAGTAAAAAGTGCTCTTGGGTGCTTCAGAGTGCCGAGTTTATCACTGCGCATGAAGAAATGACCACCTGCAACGTTTGGTTTATGTTTTATAAGCATTTTTAATTGTATTGCTTAGAGCGCATGTTCTCGACGAGCTGAGCACGTTTTCTAGTAAAAAGCGCTCTTGGGTGCTTCAGAGTGCCGGGTTTATCACTGCGCATGCAGAAATGACCACCTGCAACGTTTGGTTTATGTTTTATAAGCATTTTTTGTTTTATTGCTTAAATCGCATTTTCTCGACGAGCTGAGCACGTTTTCTGGATGGTGCCTCTCCCGTCACTCTGGTTAGGTTGGCATAGTAAAAAGCGCTCTTGGGGGCTTCAGAGTGCCCAGTTTATCACTGCGCATGCAGAAATGACCACCTGCAACGTTTGGTTTATGTTTTATAAGCATTTTTAGTTTTATTGCTTAAATCGCATTTTCTCGACGAGCTGAGCACGTTTTCTGGATGGTGCCTCTCCCGTCACTCTGGTTAGGTTGGCAAAGTAAAAAGCGCTCTTGGGTGCTTCAGAGTGCCGAGTTTATCACTGCACATAAAGAAATGACCACCTGCAACGTTTGGTTTATGTTTTATGAGCATTTTTAATTGTATTGCTTAGAGCGCATTTTCTCGACGAGCTGAGCACTATTTCTAGTAAAAAGCGCTCTTGGGTGCTTCAGAGTGCCGGGTTTATCACTGCGCATGCAGAAATGACCACCTGCAACGTTTGGTTTATGTTTTATAAGCATTTTTTGTTTTATTGCTTAAATCGCATTTTCTCGACGAGCTGAGCACGTTTTCTGGATGGTGCCTCTCCCGTCACTCTGGTTAGGTTGGCATAGTAAAAAGCGCTCTTGGGGGCTTCAGAGTGCCCAGTTTATCACTGCGCATGCAGAAATGACCACCTGCAACGTTTGGTTTATGTTTTATAAGCATTTTTAGTTTTATTGCTTAAATCGCATTTTCTCGACGAGCTGAGCACGTTTTCTGGATGGTGCCTCTCCCGTCACTCTGGTTAGGTTGGCAAAGTAAAAAGCGCTCTTGGGTGCTTCAGAGTGCCGAGTTTATCACTGCACATAAAGAAATGACCACCTGCAACGTTTGGTTTATGTTTTATGAGCATTTTTAATTGTATTGCTTAGAGCGCATTTTCTCGACGAGCTGAGCACTATTTCTAGTAAAAAGCGCTCTTGGGTGCTTCAGAGTGCCGGGTTTATCACTGCGCATGCAGAAATGACCACCTGCAACGTTTGGTTTATGTTTTATAAGCATTTTTTGTTTTATTGCTTAAATCGCATTTTCTCGACGAGCTGAGCACGTTTTCTGGATGGTGCCTCTCCCGTCACTCTGGTTAGGTTGGCATAGTAAAAAGCGCTCTTGGGGGCTTCAGAGTGCCCAGTTTATCACTGCGCATGCAGAAATGACCACCTGCAACGTTTGGTTTATGTTTTATAAGCATTTTTAGTTTTATTGCTTAAATCGCATTTTCTCGACGAGCTGAGCACGTTTTCTGGATGGTGCCTCTCCCGTCACTCTGGTTAGGTTGGCAAAGTAAAAAGCGCTCTTGGGTGCTTCAGAGTGCCGAGTTTATCACTGCACATAAAGAAATGACCACCTGCAACGTTTGGTTTATGTTTTATGAGCATTTTTAATTGTATTGCTTAGAGCGCATTTTCTCGACGAGCTGAGCACTATTTCTAGTAAAAAGCGCTCTTGGGTGCTTCAGAGTGCCGGGTTTATCACTGCGCATGCAGAAATGACCACCTGCAACGTTTGGTTTATGTTTTATAAGCATTTTTTGTTTTATTGCTTAAATCGCATTTTCTCGACGAGCTGAGCACGTTTTCTGGATGGTGCCTCTCCCGTCACTCTGGTTAGGTTGGCATAGTAAAAAGTGCTCTTGGGGGCTTCAGAGTGCCCAGTTTATCACTGCGCATGCAGAAATGACCACCTGCAACGTTTGGTTTATGTTTTATAAGCATTTTTAGTTTTATTGCTTAAATCGCATTTTCTCGACGAGCTGAGCACGTTTTCTGGATGGTGCCTCTCCCGTCACTCTGGTTAGGTTGGCAAAGTAAAAAGCGCTCTTGGGTGCTTCAGAGTGCCGAGTTTATCACTGCACATAAAGAAATGACCACCTGCAACGTTTGGTTTATGTTTTATGAGCATTTTTAATTGTATTGCTTAGAGCGCATTTTCTCGACGAGCTGAGCACTATTTCTAGTAAAAAGCGCTCTTGGGTGCTTCAGAGTGCCGGGTTTATCACTGCGCATGCAGAAATGACCACCTGCAACGTTTGGTTTATGTTTTATAAGCATTTTTTGTTTTATTGCTTAAATCGCATTTTCTCGACGAGCTGAGCACGTTTTCTGGATGGTGCCTCTCCCGTCACTCTGGTTAGGTTGGCATAGTAAAAAGCGCTCTTGGGGGCTTCAGAGTGCCCAGTTTATCACTGCGCATGCAGAAATGACCACCTGCAACGTTTGGTTTATGTTTTATAAGCATTTTTAGTTTTATTGCTTAAATCGCATTTTCTCGACGAGCTGAGCACGTTTTCTGGATGGTGCCTCTCCCGTCACTCTGGTTAGGTTGGCAAAGTAAAAAGCGCTCTTGGGTGCTTCAGAGTGCCGAGTTTATCACTGCACATAAAGAAATGACCACCTGCAACGTTTGGTTTATGTTTTATGAGCATTTTTAATTGTATTGCTTAGAGCGCATTTTCTCGACGAGCTGAGCACTATTTCTAGTAAAAAGCGCTCTTGGGTGCTTCAGAGTGCCGGGTTTATCACTGCGCATGCAGAAATGACCACCTGCAACGTTTGGTTTATGTTTTATAAGCATTTTTTGTTTTATTGCTTAAATCGCATTTTCTCGACGAGCTGAGCACGTTTTCTGGATGGTGCCTCTCCCGTCACTCTGGTTAGGTTGGTGTTGGGAAAAATATACTTTTTATCATTGGATTCTATGTATCTACTTATGTGTGCAAGATTTTCTACAGGATGTGACATTTTGACCTCGTGATAATGACTTGGGAGCATCTGGCTGGCTAAGGAACTCATGTCTGGAGTCATGAGTCGCACTATACAATAAGCCCCATAGTTAGCTATCCATGAACAGATCATGAGGTTGTCATAGGATGGCTGAAGCAGACAAACGTCGTATTTAAGTAGAAGTCATGAGAACGCCACAGAAGTATCCATCCCATGACCACTAAGACTACGTTTTTGTTAAGCTAAAGTCATGAGACGACCATCTGCTTCTGTCCGTAATAGTATCGCTGTCGTCATGAGATGTAATTGTGGAATGTCCTTCCTGTCTAAAGAAGCTATGCATTTATGTACACTTGCCCCATTGTTTGTTCCTCAATAAAAGGCACGACCAAACTGAGGGAAGGCGCGGATCTCAGCCACACTCGCTGTGTGTCTGGGTCGCCCTTCTGCAGAAGTCGCTGGCCATCGAAGACATATCCCGCCTCTGTGAGATTCTGTTCAGATAAATGTTGTGGACCCAACATTTTTGGGGGCTCGTCCGGGATTCCTGAAAATCTGCTCGCTGATCCGAGGAGTGTTGAGGACGCCGAATCCGTGCACGGCAGAGGTCCCAGGACCCTGAAGGAAAGCCCTGGGGAGCGATGTTCATCCACCAGGCCGGCGAAGTCCAGTTCAGCACCTCTCGGCGGCGACGATTGACGGAATCTTCAAGAGAAATCTTTCAGAGATTCGGTGAGACCTCTTCGTTGGCTGCGTGGTTGGGGTATTTTAGTCCCCGGAAAAAAGGGTACCCGGGTAAGGGCGGCGGAGTCCTTGTTGTGAATTCCAAGTGATAGGAATTCGGTCTACAGATGGAACTTGTAGACGTAAATACACCTCGTTGTGTTAAGAAAATTCCGCGGTGTGAATGTGTGTGTGAATGGTAGCACGTATGTGCTGCATGTAATATAGTGGGAAGAAATAACGAATTTCTGTGGAAGCACAGGCAAGAATTCCTCACCAGGAAACTGGTCGAAGCAGGAATTACCACAGAAAGTTGTTATCCCACTAAAGAAACATTCCAGCTTTAGAAATCCCTAGGATTTGACAGTTGGACTAAATTCATTAAAATGGGGGGCCGTCAAAATGTTACTGACAATGTCAAAGTCAAAGTCAAAGTCAGCTTTATTGTCAATCCCTTCATATGTCAAGACACACAAAGACAATGTATAAGGAGATGAGAAGTATATATGTTAAATAAGTTACCAAACTTGAGGCAAGTGTCATTAAGAGCGATGAGGCCGCAAGTATGTTTGTCAGACAATGAAGCCACAGTGCGCGGGCGCACTGTTAAGCAGAGGAGCCTGAGGCAAAAAGCTCTTTCTGCTCCTATGCAAAACATGCATCTAAATTTAAAAGATCTGTAAACTCCCCCATATAATAGCAAAATATGTCATGGTCAGTCAATTAGAACTCCTGTACAAACAAGAAGCATGACGAAGGCTGTTAAGTTTCCCCAAAGTATAAACGATGCTGATGTATGCGAATGATACAGGTGTCAAACCTTATTGAAAGATAAGGCCACTAATATGAAAAAATAAATAAAAATAGTAAAACCAAAACATCAAATAGATGAAGACGTTTGCGCAGCGCTGTTTGTTGGTGTTGTTTGTCTATTGTGTCTTTATTGTGGGCCCTTGTCTTGTCCTTGTGTTTTCTGTGTGTTTATGTGTGTCTATGTGTTAAAATTATGAAATTGGCTAAAATAGTGTGCAAGGAAATTTACTAGACTGCGGTCTATTCGATTTGCACCACGACACAAAAAGGCAAAATGATTTTGAAACTAGAAAATGCAATTTCTGGAGAAATTGCGTGTGAAGGCGTAAAAGATTAATAAATACTTAGAGGATGCAACAGAATGATGTTGGAGCAGAATTGAATCAGTTGGAAAAATGTAGAAATTAGAGGTGAAAAAATGAATTTTGTGAAATTTTGCAGAAAATTTAATCAATCTTTTATTGGCCAAGTTTGAATGCCATACAAAGGATTAATAAGTTAACGTGAAAACATAATTTTTTAATTTAGCGATTTCGGGAATGTTGAAAACTTTCCCCGGTGTGATTTGAATGGGCTGAAGGAATATGTCAAAATTGGAATGAGTGGGTTGTTTTATCAAGAACCTTGAGATGGGACAAATTCAAATGAGGAATGTGAATTGAAAATAATGTATGACTGTGTGAACAGCTTGAAGAGAGCTTGAGGAGAGTGAGACCAGTGTATAATGGAGGCTGTGTGTGTGTGTGTGTGTGTGTGCGTGTGTGTGTGTGTGTGAGAAAGAGAAAGAGATGCAAATGAGCAGGAATGAATAACTGACAAGATACAGGTTGAATGGTTGACGTTGTTGGAGAATGCTATGGGAAAATTAGCAGAGCAACTTTGAAGAAAGAGTGATCTTGAGCAAATCTAATGCTAAGAAAAGAAAATAGGGCTTATTTCACAGTGGTTGACTGATTATCATGAATTGAATGGCTGGTTTTACGCTTTCATCTAAAAGTCAAGTTTTGGTCTACATTGATGATAATTGCTTTTGAAACAAAGGAAGCGTGGGGATGAGATTCCTTTCTCCTCATGCAGCATTTAGGCCAGAGAGGAAATTAAGTCAAGTAACAGAAGTTACGATGGGTAAAACCAGAAGTAAACTATCTTGGTTTACTCTCAGCGAAAGGGAGAGCAGTGCAATGAGGCAGGAAACAGGCTATATTAGACACACCACGACCTGTCACAAAGAACAACTTGTGTTTTTTTTTTTATGTGATTGCTGCAGAGCTTGGGCTCCACGTTATGCTGACATTGCTAAGCCACTGACAGGAGTGGCTCATGGACAGCCGTTAGCAGTCGAAGATACATTCGCGTGGACACCAAAAGTAGAAGCATTGACAAAATTGAGAGTGGCATTAGTTCAAACAACAAAGGGTGCGATAATGGATAAGGTGTTATTGACCACGTCAGTAACAAAACTGTTTTGCCAAAATGACTTCTTAAGGCAACCCCAATTGTGTCACTTATGTGACAACAGGGGGGGATGAGTTATTAGTTACCTTCGGTTTAGATTCTTTAGTGAAATTTTTTTTTTTTTAAAAAAAAGCATGTCCTGTTTGTGTGAAACATGATCCACACGGGAACCTAAAAGAACCTCTATATGAAACTCACCCCCACTTCAGAAGGGTTAACACCTGTTGAGAACAAAGTGGAAAATGTGTTCGTTATATGTGCTGCTGCAATGGCAGTAGAATCGTCAGCAGAGGTTAACTTGTTCCATCCCACAGACCTGTTGGTACCACATGCTGTTGATGTGTTGTTACTTCAAAGTAAAATGAACATGCTGTCTCCAGCCAGACATTTGTCTTATACAGCTCTGTTATTGTCACAAATCATTGCACTGACCAGAGCGTGTACTCTAGCAGATGGACAAGACCTAATTGTATACACAGACAGCCAGTATGCATTTTCAACAGTTTTTTACTTTGCAAAACAATGGGAAAGGCGTGGAATGATAACTTCAACAGGAAAGCAAATAACACATGCACAACTTCTAATCCAGCTCCTCCATGCAGTAATGTTGCCCACAAAGCTTGCAATTTTCAAATGTGAGGCACACACACGGAGGAAAGATTTTGTATCAATAGGCAATGCCTTAGCAGATAAAACAGCAAAGGAAGCTGCTATAGGCAAATACAGAACCTCAGACCTATTTCTGAGATTGTCGTCAGAAAAGGAAGAACTAATAAATATACAGATCTTGCATGATATGCAACATTTAGCCCCTAAACAAGAACAGAAAATGTGGATTGCTAAAGGTGCACATCTGACAGACAAAGACATATACGTTGTAAATAATAAGCTTGTTCTCCCTAAATCCCTTTTTAGAGCAGCTGCAATTTCGACACAAGGAAGTACTCATGTGTCGACAGGGGGGATGCAGGAGCTAATATCACAACACTTTACAACGTATGGTTTCAATTTGTACTCAAAACATTTTTGTAGAGCGTGTGAAGTCTGCATAAAAAATAATCCACAAGGGAATGTAAAACCAAAATGAGGAAAATCCCCAGAACCAACATATCCGTTCCAAATGTCGCATATGGACTTCATAGAACTAAACAGGTGTGGACTGTACAAATACTGATTAGTCCTAATCGATGCCTTTTCAAGGTGGACAGAAATAATCCCAGCAAAGAATGCAGATGCTATGAATAGCAAAGGCTATCTGCAAGACCATCATTCCCAGTTATGGCATCCCAGAGACCATTTACAGTGACAACGGAACACATTTTGTCAATTCGGTCATTAACCAAATGCAGGGCAGAAACAGGAAGACCATGGCCCGAATGTCTAGATTTTGTAAAACTCTATATGAGGATTATGCCCTGTGGCAAGGGTTTAACCCCTTATGAGATCATTCATGGCAGAGCATACAGGCTCCCTCTGATCTCACATGATCAAGACAAAGACACAGAAGAGCTAACTCTAGCTGACTACATGATCAAAACCATGCAAACGAAAAATGTGTCAAATGCAAGTTTACTGCCCTCCACTCCTTTATCTCCACAGGATGGCTCAGCAAAACCAGGTGACTGGGTCTTCATCAAAGTAATCAAACGAAAGACGTGGTCTTCACTAGAGATGCACCGATCCGACTTTTTCAGTTTCGATACCGATACCGATGCTGTGGCTTTGCGTATCGGTCGATACCCGATACCGATCCGATATTATGGTTGACTTAACAAGCTACATACCTCTACATGTGGAACAGAAAAGACTAAAGGCAATGGCATCAGGCATGACTACACAGTTCATTCCTAAGACAAAATGTAACAAGATAAAGCAGATTCATGCAATGAACTATTTATTTGTAACAAAAATTGTGCAACAGCAGCAATAAAGTGTATCAGCATTTAAATTCAAGTAAATTAGGATACAAACTTCTTTAAAAAAAAAAATACAAATGTTGCAGCTGAAACTGCACTGGGCAAATATAGAAAGGGTGATCAAGCACACAGTAACCAAATATTAAAATAAATAGTAAACATGTAAACATTAGGTGCCGTTTCACATCACTCATGACCTGTTGATGCTCTAAATGCTCATTTAAGCAGCAATGAGAAGTGCTCCCTGAAAACAAGCTCCGCTTAGTACTAGTACTATAACTGGCAGTACTACCACCACCCCTGGCAACATTAGCTTTGCGGACATTACAAACTGCCGTCGAGCTAGTTGGCGTGTTCAGTTTAAAGTACCTCCACACAGCTGACTCTTTCGTTCGCTCCATGTTTGCGTTTGTTTAGAAAACTATCGTGGCATGCGGCACACGTGCTGCTGACGTATGACGTAGCCGCGGCACACGTGCTGCTGACGTATGACGTAGCCCGCGTCCCAATAGATTAAGGAAAGGATCGGCTCACAGATCGGCTGCATTTTCCGATACCCGATCCATCAATTTTGTTGATATCGGGGCCGATATCCGATCCAGATATCGGATCGGTGCATCTCTAGTCTTCACCCCGGTGGGAGGGACCATTCCAAGTCCTACTCGCCACACCCACAGCTGTGCAGAAAGACCCAGCTGGATACATCTCAGCCACTGTAAGCTGCAGAGAGTGCTTGGCTCCTAGGCCTCGGTCAGGGCGAAGTCTGGCTACAAAGGGGGTGCCAATTATAGTTTGGCATCAGTCTCAAACCGGTGAAGAACTAAGAACCCTGACCATTTAGCTCCCTAGGGGTTCAGGTGGCTCTGTGGAACTGAACGGAAAATGGCACTCAGAGGAGTGCTTGTCTGTGCTGTGGCTGTAGCATGCTTGCCAATGACATGGAGTGTCCAGGGTCCCCAAGGGGAAAGTGGAACTTCCGCTCGAATCAAGAGAACGACGACCGAACTGTTGACAAAGTATATAAAGATAAACCCAGATATACCACATGCAGACAACATGTGGTACCAGTATGTGTCAATGTTGGCCAAAACATACAATCAAACTGAATGTTATGTATGTTCCATAATGCCACGATCAAGTCAACAGCCCGTCCTACATGCCCGACCCATGCCAGAGTAAAATGGATGGTGTTTCGCAATACTAAGGGCTTTTGGGTTTAATCCCATCAAAGGACTCAGACGGTCGGAAATTAATGAGGCACAACTAGCCGCCCATCCCTGTTACAACATCTCAAGGCCATTCACAATAGTGTCAAGAAGTTCTGTCGTCACACCCGCACCAGTGACTCTCGAAGTGAGTGAAACCATCTCACATCCCCTGTGCTTCCGACGAAGACGTGTTGATGGAGTAAAAGTGGGAGATACAAAACGCTGCATCACCACCGCACTTCTAGAACCTTCCAGCGAGACCTTGATGAATACCACAGTAGCAATCCGACAAATCCTAGCAGGAGGCGAAAATCCCCACTCTATCATCGAAGGGGGATGGTGGCTTTGTGGTTGCCGAGGCTACGCAGTCCTTCCAGGACAATGGGATGGCACATGTGCCCCCGTATATGTGTCAGATCACACTGTGTTCCTCAGTCTGACACATTTTCAGGAACATCATCAGCGAAAGAGACGTGCAGCTGTTGCCCCCACCTTCCGTCCCTACGACAGTGTCTGGGGCTCAGACGTACCAGATGAATACAAGCTTTGGAGCACAGGACAAAAGGTGGCACTCACACTCTTCCCACAGGCGGGTGTGGCTAAGACTATTCTTTGAATAGAAACTATGGACTACAGGTTGAAGACCTTTGCCAATTTTACTCTAGAGCCCCTTACAGGTTACCAGACGGAACTGCAAGCTCTGAGACTAATGGCACTACAGTCCCGAATGGTTTTGGACCTCCTGACTGCCGAAAAAGGAGGTGTGTGTGAAATAGTTGGTACCTCCTGTTGTACCTACATCCCAGGAGAAAATGACACCCACATCGAGTATGCTCTACAAGGACTTCGGAACCTCCGTAGGGCTATGTCCCAGGATGAAACTCCGGCCAAGGATGTCCATCCCTTTTGGTGGCTGTTTTACGGCAATTGGAGGCAACTTCTCTTGAAAGTCGCGGTTCTTTTAGTTGCCATACTGTTATTTCTCTGTATTTTTACATCATGCATCATACCTTGTATTCGTCACATGATGACTAAAATGTTGACATCAGCGTTTGCTGTCGAGAATATCATGTTGGTCCATCGTGAACAAGATGAGTGGGACCACCTTGCGTAAATCGCCTGCCTGTTTGTTTTTTCTTTTTGATGATCCAAAACAAAATACATTCCATTATGACGAACATGGCCAGAGCAGAATGGAGAGCTGTAGTTCTGATAAACTGGAATGTAGACTTTCATACTTTTTGATGTTACTATATCGTGTAGGCGTATACTCATTTATACACATATGTAGTTATTAGTTGATGTTTTGTTTTCCCATGAATTCCAATGTTAAACAGGGGGGAATGTTGGGAAAAATATACTTTTTATCATTGGATTCTATGTATCTACTTATGTGTGCAAGATTTTCTACAGGATGTGACATTTTGACCTCGTGATAATGACTTGGGAGCATCTGGCTGGCTAAGGAACTCATGTCTGGAGTCATGAGTCGCACTATACAATAAGCCCCATAGTTAGCTATCCATGAACAGATCATGAGGTTGTCATAGGATGGCTGAAGCAGACAAACGTCTTATTTAAGTAGAAGTCATGAGAACGCCACAGAAGTATCCATCCCATGACCACTAAGACTACGTTTTTGTTAAGCTAAAGTCATGAGACGACCATCTGCTTCTGTCCGTAATAGTATCGCTGTCGTCATGAGATGTAATTGTGGAATGTCCTTCCTGTCTAAAGAAGCTATGCATTTATGTACACTTGCCCCATTGTTTGTTCCTCAATAAAAGGCACGACAAAACTGAGGGAAGGCGCGGATCTCAGCCACACTCGCTGTGTGTCTGGGTCGCCCTTCTGCAGAAGTCGCTGGCCATCGAAGACATATCCCGCCTCTGTGAGATTCTGTTCAGATAAATGTTGTGGACCCAACAGTTGGCATAGTAAAAAGTGCTCTTGGGGGCTTCAGAGTGCCCAGTTTATCACTGCGCATGCAGAAATGACCACCTGCAACGTTTGGTTTATGTTTTATAAGCATTTTTAGTTTTATTGCTTAAATCGCATTTTCTCGACGAGCTGAGCACGTTTTCTGGATGGTGCCTCTCCCGTCACTCTGGTTAGGTTGGCAAAGTAAAAAGCGCTCTTGGGTGCTTCAGAGTGCCGAGTTTATCACTGCACATAAAGAAATGACCACCTGCAACGTTTGGTTTATGTTTTATGAGCATTTTTAATTGTATTGCTTAGAGCGCATTTTCTCGACGAGCTGAGCACTATTTCTAGTAAAAAGCGCTCTTGGGTGCTTCAGAGTGCCGGGTTTATCACTGCGCATGCAGAAATGACCACCTGCAACGTTTGGTTTATGTTTTATAAGCATTTTTTGTTTTATTGCTTAAATCGCATTTTCTCGACGAGCTGAGCACGTTTTCTGGATGGTGCCTCTCCCGTCACTCTGGTTAGGTTGGCATAGTAAAAAGCGCTCTTGGGGGCTTCAGAGTGCCCAGTTTATCACTGCGCATGCAGAAATGACCACCTGCAACGTTTGGTTTATGTTTTATAAGCATTTTTAGTTTTATTGCTTAAATCGCATTTTCTCGACGAGCTGAGCACGTTTTCTGGATGGTGCCTCTCCCGTCACTCTGGTTAGGTTGGCAAAGTAAAAAGCGCTCTTGGGTGCTTCAGAGTGCCGAGTTTATCACTGCACATAAAGAAATGACCACCTGCAACGTTTGGTTTATGTTTTATGAGCATTTTTAATTGTATTGCTTAGAGCGCATTTTCTCGACGAGCTGAGCACTATTTCTAGTAAAAAGCGCTCTTGGGTGCTTCAGAGTGCCGGGTTTATCACTGCGCATGCAGAAATGACCACCTGCAACGTTTGGTTTATGTTTTATAAGCATTTTTTGTTTTATTGCTTAAATCGCATTTTCTCGACGAGCTGAGCACGTTTTCTGGATGGTGCCTCTCCCGTCACTCTGGTTAGGTTGGCATAGTAAAAAGCGCTCTTGGGGGCTTCAGAGTGCCCAGTTTATCACTGCGCATGCAGAAATGACCACCTGCAACGTTTGGTTTATGTTTTATAAGCATTTTTAGTTTTATTGCTTAAATCGCATTTTCTCGACGAGCTGAGCACGTTTTCTGGATGGTGCCTCTCCCGTCACTCTGGTTAGGTTGGCAAAGTAAAAAGCGCTCTTGGGTGCTTCAGAGTGCCGAGTTTATCACTGCACATAAAGAAATGACCACCTGCAACGTTTGGTTTATGTTTTATGAGCATTTTTAATTGTATTGCTTAGAGCGCATTTTCTCGACGAGCTGAGCACTATTTCTAGTAAAAAGCGCTCTTGGGTGCTTCAGAGTGCCGGGTTTATCACTGCGCATGCAGAAATGACCACCTGCAACGTTTGGTTTATGTTTTATAAGCATTTTTTGTTTTATTGCTTAAATCGCATTTTCTCGACGAGCTGAGCACGTTTTCTGGATGGTGCCTCTCCCGTCACTCTGGTTAGGTTGGCATAGTAAAAAGCGCTCTTGGGGGCTTCAGAGTGCCCAGTTTATCACTGCGCATGCAGAAATGACCACCTGCAACGTTTGGTTTATGTTTTATAAGCATTTTTAGTTTTATTGCTTAAATCGCATTTTCTCGACGAGCTGAGCACGTTTTCTGGATGGTGCCTCTCCCGTCACTCTGGTTAGGTTGGCAAAGTAAAAAGCGCTCTTGGGTGCTTCAGAGTGCCGAGTTTATCACTGCACATAAAGAAATGACCACCTGCAACGTTTGGTTTATGTTTTATGAGCATTTTTAATTGTATTGCTTAGAGCGCATTTTCTCGACGAGCTGAGCACTATTTCTAGTAAAAAGCGCTCTTGGGTGCTTCAGAGTGCCGGGTTTATCACTGCGCATGCAGAAATGACCACCTGCAACGTTTGGTTTATGTTTTATAAGCATTTTTTGTTTTATTGCTTAAATCGCATTTTCTCGACGAGCTGAGCACGTTTTCTGGATGGTGCCTCTCCCGTCACTCTGGTTAGGTTGGCATAGTAAAAAGCGCTCTTGGGGGCTTCAGAGTGCCCAGTTTATCACTGCGCATGCAGAAATGACCACCTGCAACGTTTGGTTTATGTTTTATAAGCATTTTTAGTTTTATTGCTTAAATCGCATTTTCTCGACGAGCTGAGCACGTTTTCTGGATGGTGCCTCTCCCGTCACTCTGGTTAGGTTGGCAAAGTAAAAAGCGCTCTTGGGTGCTTCAGAGTGCCGAGTTTATCACTGCACATAAAGAAATGACCACCTGCAACGTTTGGTTTATGTTTTATGAGCATTTTTAATTGTATTGCTTAGAGCGCATTTTCTCGACGAGCTGAGCACTATTTCTAGTAAAAAGCGCTCTTGGGTGCTTCAGAGTGCCGGGTTTATCACTGCGCATGCAGAAATGACCACCTGCAACGTTTGGTTTATGTTTTATAAGCATTTTTTGTTTTATTGCTTAAATCGCATTTTCTCGACGAGCTGAGCACGTTTTCTGGATGGTGCCTCTCCCGTCACTCTGGTTAGGTTGGCATAGTAAAAAGCGCTCTTGGGGGCTTCAGAGTGCCCAGTTTATCACTGCGCATGCAGAAATGACCACCTGCAACGTTTGGTTTATGTTTTATAAGCATTTTTAGTTTTATTGCTTAAATCGCATTTTCTCGACGAGCTGAGCACGTTTTCTGGATGGTGCCTCTCCCGTCACTCTGGTTAGGTTGGCAAAGTAAAAAGCGCTCTTGGGTGCTTCAGAGTGCCGAGTTTATCACTGCACATAAAGAAATGACCACCTGCAACGTTTGGTTTATGTTTTATGAGCATTTTTAATTGTATTGCTTAGAGCGCATTTTCTCGACGAGCTGAGCACTATTTCTAGTAAAAAGCGCTCTTGGGTGCTTCAGAGTGCCGGGTTTATCACTGCGCATGCAGAAATGACCACCTGCAACGTTTGGTTTATGTTTTATAAGCATTTTTTGTTTTATTGCTTAAATCGCATTTTCTCGACGAGCTGAGCACGTTTTCTGGATGGTGCCTCTCCCGTCACTCTGGTTAGGTTGGCATAGTAAAAAGTGCTCTTGGGGGCTTCAGAGTGCCCAGTTTATCACTGCGCATGCAGAAATGACCACCTGCAACGTTTGGTTTATGTTTTATAAGCATTTTTAGTTTTATTGCTTAAATCGAATTTTCTCGACGAGCCGAGCACGTTTTCTGGATGGTGCCTCTCCCGTCACTCTGGTTAGGTTGGCAAAGTAAAAAGCGCTCTTGGGTGCTTCAGAGTGCCGAGTTTATCACTGCGCATGAAGAAATGACCACCTGCAACGTTTGGTTTATGTTTTATAAGCATTTTTAATTGTATTGCTTAGAGTGCATTTCCTCGACGAGCTGAGCACGTTTTCTAGTAAAAAGCGCTCTTGGGTGCTTCAGAGTGCCGAGTTGAGTGCGTGGTTTAGCGTCCGCCCCCGGTCCCTTATGGGACCCTATTTGGCCCGCGGACCGGCTGGCGGGAGCTCCGTGAAATGCCTGTCCGCCCTCCGAGCACTCCTGCCGGGCCTGAGTTAGAGACCGCGCCCGGTCACTTATGGGACCCTAAATGGCCCGCGGACCGGCTGGCGGTACCACCGTGAAAGCCTATCCGCCCTCCGAGCACTCCTGCCGGGCGTGAGTTCGAGACCGCGCCCGGTCACTTATGGGACCCTAAATGGCCCGCGGACAGGCTGGCGGGAGCTCCGTGAAAGCCTGTCCGCCCTCCGAGCACTCCTGCCGGGCGTGGGTTAGAGACCGCGCCCGGTCACTTATGGGACCCTAAATGGCCCGCGGACCGGCTGGCGGTACCACCGTGAAAGCCTATCCGCCCTCCGAGCACTCCTGCCGGGCGTGAGTTCGAGACCGCGCCCGGTCACTTATGGGACCCTAAATGGCCCGCGGACCTGCTGGCGGTACCTCCGTGAATGCCTATCCGCCCTCCGAGCACTCCTGCCGGGCCTGAGTTCGAGACCGCGCCCGGTCATGTATGGGACCCTGAATGGCCCGCGGACCGGCTGGCGGGACCGTCCGTGAATGCCTATCCGCCCTCCGAGCACTCCCTGCCGGGCGTGGGTTAGAGACCGCGCCCGGTCATGTATGGGACCCTGAATGGCCCGCGGACCGGCTGGCGGGACCTCCGTGAATGCCTATCCGCCCTCCGAGCACTCCTGCCGGGCGTGGGTTAGAGACCGCGCCCGGTCAGTTATGGGACCCTAAATAGCCCGCGGACCGGCTGGCGGGACCTCCGTGAATGCCTATCCGCCCTCCGAGCACTCCTGCCGGGCCTGAGTTTGAGACCGCGCCCGGTCAGTTATGGGACCCTAAATAGCCCGCGGACCGGCTGGCGGGACTTCCGTGAATGCCTATCCGCCCTCCGAGCACTCCTGCCGGGCCTGAGTTTGAGACCGCGCCCGGTCAGTTATGGGACCCTAAATAGCCCGCGGACCGGCTGGCGGGACCTCCGTGAATGCCTATCCGCCCTCCGAGCACTCATGCCGGGCGTGGGTTTGAGACCGCGCCCGGTCAGTTATGGGACCCTAAATAGCCCGCGGACCTGCTGGCGGTACCTCCGTGAAAGCCTATCCGCCCTCCGAGCACTCCTGCCGGGCGTGAGTTAGAGACCGCGCACGGTCACTTATTGGACCCTAAATGGCCCGCGGACCTGCTGGCGGGGCTTCCGTGAAAGCCTATCCGCCTTCCGAGCGCTCTTGCCGGGCGTGAGTTAGCGTCCGCGCCCGGTCGCCTCACGTCACTGTGGTTAAGTTGGCATAGTAAAAAGCGCTCTTGGGTCCTTCAGAGTGCGGAGTTTATCACTGCGCATGAAGAAATGACAACCTGCAACGTTTGGTTTATGTTTTATAAGCATTTTTAGTTTTATTGCTTAAATCGCATTTTCTCGACGAGCTGAGCACGTTTTCTGGATGGTGCCTCTCCCGTCACTCTGGTTAGGTTGGCAAAGTAAAAAGCGCTCTTGGGTGCTTCAGAGTGCCGAGTTTATCACTGCACATAAAGAAATGACCACCTGCAACGTTTGGTTTATGTTTTATGAGCATTTTTAATTGTATTGCTTAGAGCGCATTTTCTCGACGAGCTGAGCACTATTTCTAGTAAAAAGCGCTCTTGGGTGCTTCAGAGTGCCGGGTTTATCACTGCGCATGCAGAAATGACCACCTGCAACGTTTGGTTTATGTTTTATAAGCATTTTTTGTTTTATTGCTTAAATCGCATTTTCTCGACGAGCTGAGCACGTTTTCTGGATGGTGCCTCTCCCGTCACTCTGGTTAGGTTGGCATAGTAAAAAGCGCTCTTGGGGGCTTCAGAGTGCCCAGTTTATCACTGCGCATGCAGAAATGACCACCTGCAACGTTTGGTTTATGTTTTATAAGCATTTTTAGTTTTATTGCTTAAATCGCATTTTCTCGACGAGCTGAGCACGTTTTCTGGATGGTGCCTCTCCCGTCACTCTGGTTAGGTTGGCAAAGTAAAAAGCGCTCTTGGGTGCTTCAGAGTGCCGAGTTTATCACTGCACATAAAGAAATGACCACCTGCAACGTTTGGTTTATGTTTTATGAGCATTTTTAATTGTATTGCTTAGAGCGCATTTTCTCGACGAGCTGAGCACTATTTCTAGTAAAAAGCGCTCTTGGGTGCTTCAGAGTGCCGGGTTTATCACTGCGCATGCAGAAATGACCACCTGCAACGTTTGGTTTATGTTTTATAAGCATTTTTTGTTTTATTGCTTAAATCGCATTTTCTCGACGAGCTGAGCACGTTTTCTGGATGGTGCCTCTCCCGTCACTCTGGTTAGGTTGGCATAGTAAAAAGCGCTCTTGGGGGCTTCAGAGTGCCCAGTTTATCACTGCGCATGCAGAAATGACCACCTGCAACGTTTGGTTTATGTTTTATAAGCATTTTTAGTTTTATTGCTTAAATCGCATTTTCTCGACGAGCTGAGCACGTTTTCTGGATGGTGCCTCTCCCGTCACTCTGGTTAGGTTGGCAAAGTAAAAAGCGCTCTTGGGTGCTTCAGAGTGCCGAGTTTATCACTGCACATAAAGAAATGACCACCTGCAACGTTTGGTTTATGTTTTATGAGCATTTTTAATTGTATTGCTTAGAGCGCATTTTCTCGACGAGCTGAGCACTATTTCTAGTAAAAAGCGCTCTTGGGTGCTTCAGAGTGCCGGGTTTATCACTGCGCATGCAGAAATGACCACCTGCAACGTTTGGTTTATGTTTTATAAGCATTTTTTGTTTTATTGCTTAAATCGCATTTTCTCGACGAGCTGAGCACGTTTTCTGGATGGTGCCTCTCCCGTCACTCTGGTTAGGTTGGCATAGTAAAAAGTGCTCTTGGGGGCTTCAGAGTGCCCAGTTTATCACTGCGCATGCAGAAATGACCACCTGCAACGTTTGGTTTATGTTTTATAAGCATTTTTAGTTTTATTGCTTAAATCGAATTTTCTCGACGAGCTGAGCACGTTTTCTGGATGGTGCCTCTCCCGTCACTCTGGTTAGGTTGGCAAAGTAAAAAGCGCTCTTGGGTGCTTCAGAGTGCCGAGTTTATCACTGCGCATGAAGAAATGACCACCTGCAACGTTTGGTTTATGTTTTATAAGCATTTTTAATTGTATTGCTTAGAGTGCATTTCCTCGACGAGCTGAGCACGTTTTCTAGTAAAAAGCGCTCTTGGGTGCTTCAGAGTGCCGAGTTGAGTGCGTGGTTTAGCGTCCGCCCCCGGTCCCTTATGGGACCCTATTTGGCCCGCGGACCGGCTGGCGGGAGCTCCGTGAAAGCCTGTCCGCCCTCCGAGCACTCCTGCCGGGCGTGGGTTAGAGACCGCGCCCGGTCACTTATGGGACCCTAATTGGCCCGTGGACCGGCTGGCGGTACCTCCGTGAATGCCTATCCGCCGTCCGAGCACTCCTGCCGGGCCTGAGTTAGAGACCGCGCCCGGTCACTTATGGGACCCTAAATGGCCCGCGGACCGGCTGGCGGTACCACCGTGAAAGCCTATCCGCCCTCCGAGCACTCCTGCCGGGCGTGAGTTCGAGACCGCGCCCGGTCACTTATGGGACCCTAAATGGCCCGCGGACAGGCTGGCGGGAGCTCCGTGAAAGCCTG